>NW_015090921.1:5688426-5918856 GCF_001431845.1 Calidris pugnax
AAGATTTTTAAGGTTTCAGCCTCACAAAATTCCTAGTTACACTTCCAGAGACTTTGAAGCCAAGACTTTAGGGAGCTGAACTGTTCATAGAGATGTTCTGTAGGAGTGGTCAAGTCGTGATAGTGCAGAAATGAGCAAAAGTTCATTGGCAGCACCACAGGGGATCATACAGCATTTCAAGCTGTCTGCAAATGCCCTTTAAAAGAAAAAGTTCTAACGGAGAGGCTGTTTTTTCTCCCTGTTTAGCAAACTTTAGCTTACAGGCCCTGGGCTTGCTTAGTTACCTGGAAGTTGGTTTAGAAGTTTCCAGAGGTTTTTCATTGTATATTACAGGTCAACAAAAGTCATCTCTAACTCACAAGCAATAATGTTAGAGTCTGTTCAGATTTCTCTACTATTCTTTTCTTACTGGATGAAGGAAGTAGGTTTGGCTTCTCCTTTGAGTAGAATTACACCTAAGAGGAAGAAGAACTTGCTGCCTTGCACGACCTGTTTTCACCTGGAATCATTTATTTCAGATAAGGACCTAAAGACAGAAGGATTTGAACTGGAATCCTGCCGCAGCATGATTGCTTTAATGGATGTATCCTTTTCTGGGGAAAGGGGGTGCTTGATACCCCACTAGTCCACTTGGGTTGTATTTCCCACCACCAGACACACACAGAGCTCCCACACAGGGCAGGAGAACAGGACATTATAGACCTTAGTCAGATAAAACAGCAGTCCTGGTTTGGCACAGCTCAACTCCAGTCATCTCAACATTAGCGTAGGTGGCAGATGAAAATATCTCAAAACAGAGAACTACAGGATGAGTCAGTCCTTATCCTTATCCATATCCTTCCTTAGGTATCAGCAACCAGCCAGCTCAGGTACTAAAGCAGGATTTTTATTTTAAACCAACTCAACATAACTACAGTTCTTGCCAAGGAACTTCACCATATTTCTCTCTTATTTCTAAGTTTATATGTATTATACATTCCACTGTGTGCTTAGCATGCAACACATACAGAAATTGTCTTACAGCAAGTACAAGGAAACACACGACGAGATGCCATAGGGGGTACCTCTGGTACAACATCCCTCAGTTTCCCTACTTGACATAATCCATGATTTTGAGACAACAAAAGTGCACTCAAACATAACCAGAACAAAACTGTAACGACAACCCAGAGCCATAATAGTTGGAGCCTAAACACATTTTTTTAAGTGGCTTTAGTCACCATTTTGCTTAGTTCTCAGTTCATTTTAAGCAAGACAGAAAGAGCTTCATTCTAGGAATAAATTCAGTTAAAAACGTTGAGGACATTCCACATTTGGAGGTATTTGGAAAGAGCCCACTAAAACATCCTGTTCACATACTTTATAATAGCAGCAGGAGCAAACCTCTCTCCTGTACCAGATGTTTGCTTCTACACAAAGTACAAATAGTTCTTCACACTCCTGAAACAAAATACTATGAACAATAACCAAAATGGTCACAAATATTTCACTCAGTAGCTCAGCCAGCTCGTAACACCAAGGAGATCCTGAACTCAGTTTCGCATTCATCCCTTCACCAGTAGCTGAAAACTTAATTAATTTTATCTTAAAAATATTGTGGTATTTTTACCTGAATGTTTGCATCCCAGACAGACGGCTCGGGGAAGATAAACTTCGATGAATTTCGACACCTCTGGGACAAGATTAAAAGCTGGCAGGTATTGCTGGTATTCACAGCCTGGTATTCACAGCTTCTGGAGCACAAAAGCTGATGTAGTAAAGCCATACCTCTCTACATACAGTATAACAAAAAGAAAACCTAAAATACTGAAAATTAGCTTCTAAAAAGAAAAGGAATGTCTTTCCTCTCCTACTCACAACCTGAGCAAATAGCCTGAATCTCTGAAGCTCCAGCACTTGTGTGAAGACTTCCCCCATGAGACTAGCAGGGAGGCACACAAATTGGAGGAAGGTGGTGGTGGTAACTAAATTAAGGGCTCACAGATAGCTTAATTAGGACAATCAAGAGAGACCATTAACAGCATAAACTCAAATTAAACAAGGAGAGTCTCTAGGGGGGAGCTTTTTGCTTCTTACAGCATGGATCTAAATTATTTTACTTTGTGACTGAGCGGAGCTCTGTGGTACCAGCCCGGCAGCAGCAATGCCAGGCAGACGGCAAAGCCTCCAAGGGCCTGAGCCTCACACCCCACACCCACTCGCTGGGTACATTCAACAGAAGGACCAGCTTTTCTTTTTCATGTGTATTTATTTTTTGTTTGTTTGTTTTTCCAGAAAATTTTCAAGCGTTACGACACAGATCACTCAGGAACCATTAACAGCTACGAGATGCGCAATGCGGTCAATGACGCAGGTACTTCCCCCGGTGGTCAGTGCCCAACAGCCAAAGGAACCTTATTTTGGTTGATCTGTCGCAGGTGAAATCAGGAATGCAGTGCAGCCTTTTAAAGAGACCCCATAGAAATTCAAAAATCCTTTTTTTCCCCCCAACAGAGCTTCTCAAATATCTAAATGGCAAGTCTTGTATGTCTTACCAACCAAATAGTTCTCTTCAGCTCTTTAAATTTTCCAGTGAATGAGGCTCTGCTGCCTTAAGGATCTTGCACTTGGGGTCCTGCTCTTCAGGGAGTGCTGCAGACATTTGATTTCATTTAAGCTGTGGATTCTTTATGTTTGTGTAAGGAACAATCAATGAACAGTGGAAAACCTTCAATCCAAGTGTACAGGCACAAAAACCCAGGCAGAGCAGGTTAATGTCCCAGTTTGAATCAGAGGCAACTGGATGGTCATTTCTTGAGTCCTGTGTGTGTTTCTTAGCGTCACTAAAGCCACTGTAGGCTCAGTCTCCTACCTGCACACCAAGAAGAAAGTATTTTTGCAAAAGTTGCAGTTAATGAAACTCATTCTGCAAAGAGAGGCTTTTGACTTTTCTTGCTTCTTGTCTCAAGCCCTTTGGTGTGCTCCTCTCCCTGGAGAGCAGGCTTCCCCAACAGGGGGCTTCCCCAGCTGCTGCTTCTCTCAGGGAGCAAATGGCTTCTTTAATCAGAAAAGCTGATTTGATCCTTCGTTAAGGACAAACTTACACCTGGGTTTGGACTCCTGCTGAAGTAGAAATATGGATCATTCTTATTTTCTGGGTTTTTGTTCTCACCAAGAAAGTTTTCAATGTAAAAAAAAAATAAATATAAAATCATTTAATTACCTCCCCTGCTCTGACTTGAGAACTAAGAACACATTTTGCAATAAAAACATCTCAGTCTTACAGCCCATAGCCTGTCCCTGACCTTGCATTTAGCCAAGAACCACCAGCACCCAAATCGCAGCCGTCCCTTTGTGGAGCTGCAGCAGGTCAGTGCTGTGGTTTGGCAATGCCATACTGAGGAATTACCTCATCTATTTTTTGACCATTTTGTAATTATTTTTTTTCGCAGCAGCTTCCTCCTACATTTCTGTCACCCAGTTTTTGTGGCTTTGCTCCCATCAGGCTCAGCTGAGCTGCAAAATCTTTGGTGCAGGCCTCTCCGTGCTTACGGCGTGGGGTAACTCATGTGCTACTGGCCCTCCGAAATCACAGTTTCAAAACGTTACTCCTGGTTTAAGAAAGCAGCTGGACACAAGGAAGCTCCTTGTATCTTCACTTCCTTTCATCCAGAGGCCGCAGCTTCCACGGCTGGGCCCGGGGAGCTCCTGTGGCCAAACCTCTCCTGGAGGCCTGACCAGCACTGGTGCTTGCCCCTTGGCCTGCAGCCCAGCTGAGCCCCCTTTCTGGTCCTTTGCAGGGTTTCGGTTGAACAACCAGCTCTACGACATCATCACCATGCGCTACGCCGACAAGAACATGAACATCGACTTCGACAGCTTCATCTGCTGCTTCGTGCGCCTGGACGCCATGTTCAGTGAGTGCTGCCCCGGCCCTCCTCGCCCCCGACACGCACTGCTGGACTCCAGCACTGCTGCCTGCATGTACTTTTAATAATTAATGTCCTTAGAGAACCTGTAATGTGACAGCCATCCTAGACAAACACAAAAGAAAATACGCCATTGCATTTCTATTATAGAAAAGAATCATAGAACCATCTAGGTTGGAAGGGACCTTTAAGATAATCGAGTCCAGCCATTGACTTAACACTGGTAGAATCCCAAAACCACCACCAAACCATGTCCCTCAGCACCACGTCTACCCGTCTTTTAAATACCTCCAGAGAAGATGATTCCACCACTTCCCCAGACAGCCTGTTCCAATGCTTAATAACCCTTTCTGTAAAGAAAGTTTTCCTAATATCCAATCTGAACCTCCCCTGACACAATTTGAGACCATTTCCTCTTGTCCTATTGCTTATTACTTTAGGAGAAGAGACCAAACCCCACCTCTCCACACTCTTATTTCAGGTAGTTGTAGAGAGCAATAAGGTCTCCCCTTCAGCCTCCTTTTCTCCAGGCTGAACAATCCCAGCTCCCTCAGCCTCTCCTCATAAGATGTGTGCTCTGAACTCCTCACCAGCTTTGTTGCCCTTCTCTAGACATGGGCCAGCTCCTCAATGTCTTTCTTGTAGTGAGGTGCCCAAAACTGGACACAGAACTCAAGGTGTGGCCTCACCAGTGCCGAGTACAGGGGGACAATCACTTCCCTACTCTTGCTGGCCACACTATTTTTGATACAGGCCAGGATGCCATTGGCCTTCTTGGCCACCTGGGCACACTGCTGGCTCATGTTGAGCTGGCCATCGACCAACACCCCAGGTCCTTTTCTGCCAGGCAGCTCCAGCCACTCTGCCCCCAGCCTGTGGCGCTGCACGAGGTTGTTGTGACCCAAGTGCAGGACCCGGCACTTGGCCTCGTTGAACCTCATCCCATTGGCCTCGGCCCATTGGTCCAGCTAGATAAGGAAAAACATGGCAGAAATCCTTGCTGATTTATTTATTTATGCTGATTTATGTAGTTTAATCCACTCCATACACTTTTGTTTCCTTGCTTTAGGAGCATTCCACGCCTTTGATAAAGATGGAGATGGCATCATTAAGCTCAACGTCCTGGAGGTAAATTGCTTTATGCCAGTATTTCTAACACAAAGCCACAACACTAGATTTCATTTGTATTATTCATTGTTCACATTCTCAAGGGAGCCTACAAGAGTTCCTATTAAATTGTCATCCAAGTGTTAAGAGTCCACAAAACCTTCTAAAAATTTTGCTAAGTATTTTACACAGAAAACACGTGTATCCATGATCTGCCAACAAGAGCTGCTCTGCAAGAGACTCCAGTTGGTGCTGACAGGCACAACTGCAGACTCCTCAGATCATCTTTAAAGCGCTTCAAAAAAAGCCCTGAGGGTTTTTTTTTATGAGGCAATTTAAATCAAACATACTTTAGTTTAAAGGCATCGGCTGATAATGGAGCCTACCATAGTTATTGACCTTTTCATAAATCTGATTAAGAAGACTTAGAAAGTTTCAACTTAAAAGCATGTCTTCTGCTGGGAGACCACAAAAAAACCCTTCACTTCTTGCAAGGGAAGGAGGAACAGGAGCAAGAGGCCTTGGACACTGTTCCCCATTGCCCCTGTGCCTCAGCGAGCAGCTGCCTTCCAGGCTGGGTAGGGTTTGTTGGAGGAGGCCAACAGGTCCTTCAGCATCTAATTCTGACTCCTTTCAGTGGCTGCAGCTCACGATGTACGCGTGACACCGGCCCCAGAGCCCACCTTCAGCGAGACAACGCTCAAGGCGTCCGTTTTGGGCCACAAGCTTCATTCATCCCCAGCGCAAACGAGCATTTCCTAATTAGGTGCTTCACTCGCCGAGATAAACAGCGCCTGGGAAGGATCCCTGGGAAAAAGAGAACCCTACTCCGGCAGACAGAGCAGTGCCCACCTTCTGCTTCATTCATCAGCGCAAACGAGCATTTCCTAATTAGGTGCTTCACTCGCCGAGATAAACAGCGCCTGGGAAGGATCCCTGGGAAAAAGAGAACCCTACTCCAGCAGACAGAGCAGTGCCCACCTTCTGTAACTGCTTTTGTAACTCCCTGACATTTTCTCTCAGGCAACAAGGATTAATTTATTGATGACTGAATTAAGCTTTTTCTGTGTGGCAACGACACGGAGCGTACACGGGTTATTGTGCTGACGCCTGGAAAAGCCTTCCCTCAAGTCAGGCCAAGCTGGGACTGGATTTGAACTGTGAAAGTCAGAGGTGGTTACCACCACCTTGTCATTAGTCATTAAGTCTTTGTCCTGCTTTTGATACCATCCATTTCAGCCTCTTCATCATGTTGATTGAATATTTGACGCGAGACCATGCTGGGTGACATTGATACGACATGTCCCCATCCCCTCTGCTGCTGTAGATGTGGCCATAGGGCACCACAGCCCCCAGCACCAAAAGCATCAAACTGAGCAATTTGGCCTCATTTTGAGTACCCCCAGAGTATCTTAGTTACACACTGGACATTTTACATGTGTTTTAGAGTCGCTGCATTCTCTGTAATATCAAGAAAGGTGTTTGCCACTCGGGACAGAAAACCTCTGTACACACATACACAAATATATATTCACACACACACTTCACCCCACCCCGGGTCCTGTTTCCTGCCAGGATTGTGTATTTCTTTATTGTAAGAAGTGACTTGTAGCAGAATCAGACTCTATGTCAGCATGACAGCTTTGGGAAGATTATTAGAACGTGTACGTTCAATTAGTTTAATTGAACAAAAATAAAATCAACTGGATTTTGGCCTAAAGTTTAGGGGTGGTTTTTATTTTTATGAAAAAAACAGGAGGATGAAACATTGAGAATGTTTCCATCGTTCTCCTGAATATCCAGCCGCTTCTGGAGGTTTATGGCAAGCATGGAATCAGCTTAATATCTCAAACACTTACCCCTTTGCTCCTTGAATGCTTTAAAAATATGAAGCCCTTGAGTTTGAGAGCTCCATCGTTACCAGCTTTAAGGACGACAGCGTTTCAGAACAGGTGAAGTGTTGATCAATATAAAAACAAAAGGAAAAACAAAATGTGGAAGACAGGGTGTGAAGAGACCAGACTTGGCCAGAAGAACCTTCTACTTGGTTCTCTACCAGTGAAAAGTAACAAAACAATCCACTGCTGTGAAGCAAAACTGTAATAACAAACCACAGCATCCACTGAGAGGTATTCTGGTAAGAAGCACGTTTAACTGAAAGGCCACTAAGAAACAGAAAACTTAGGAGTAAGAAAATTCTATAGTTTACCTGTAGAAGAGTTATTCTCCTTTAAATTCAACTTTTAAAAGGCCACTAAGAAACAGAAAACTTAGGAGTAAGAAAATTCTATAGTTTATCTAAAGAAGAGTTATTCTCCTTTAAATTCAACTTTTGTTTTAACCCAAATCAAAGTTTTAGGATGACTGGAACAGGAAGAGCCCTGGGCTCCAGCCATGTGTTCTCAACCCAAATCAAGGTTTTAGGATGACTGGAACAAGAAGAGCCCTGGGCTCCAGCCATGTGTTCTCTCCACTCAGCTATTATTTTCCATCAAAAAAATGGGGAGGGTGTTCAGAGAAAAACAAAATCTATCAGTCAAGAGACCAAAATCAGGATTTTTGATTGGCAACTCAAAACTGGTCCTTAAAGTCCTGGTGAGTGAACTACCAAAGCTCTAGAGAGCTTCCCTTTGCAGGGGGCCGTGGAGCAGGTGGGTCAGTGGGTCACCGTGGTGGCACCAGCCAGGTGGACAGTTTCCATTTTCAGCTGAGATTCCCCCCCCCCGTGGGGAGGAAAGACCTGCAGCGTTCCTGCCCCTGCTGGAGCTTCCAAGTGGCCCATCCTCTTAAAGGACAAAAATCCAGAACAAAGTCAAGTTCTACCAAATCCTGTGAAGGAATCATTCTGTTCAAAACAAAAAAGAACCAGACTGACAAACCATAACAATATAAAGAACTTTTATTTTTCTTTTGGTTTTTTTTTTTTTTCCTTCTTTTTTTGCTGTGTAAAGTTTTGTTATTACGCTCACAGCTTTGTACCAAAGTGAAAGAAGAAACCCAAGGTCAATCTGTGCACACGTTCTACACAGCTTAAATTATTAAATATTCAATCATGTTGTTTTATTCCATTTCCATTCTTCAAAAGGGCTGTTTAACACTTACAGCAAAAGGAAATCAGAGCAGCTGGCAGGCGCGTGTAACAGAACACACACCTACACAGGTGGCTCTTTACTTTCACTATTAAATATTTTATAAACAGGACCTGAAACTGTTTCCTTACCCTTCCTCACATCTTATGCAACTCCAGACAACTTGGACTGTTTGAATGATAGAACTGTAACAAGCCTCAGAACCCAAATTCACCCATGTTTTAATTCAACAAGAAGGATAAATATTTTCTCAACACCACAGCTTTTGGTTTCTGGGAACCTACAGTTTATGGGGATTTTTCAGCTCTCGTTCCCCTTGACCTGGCATCATTTGTAGGGTTGTTTATTTGTCCTCCCGCTGTGCTGCAGCTGCCGGCTCCTGCGCCGCTCGTGCATTTAAAGTGGGGAGACCTAGAGGCAGGTGGCAGGAGACAAGCAGAAGCTGGGATATTTCATGCACCTTCACACCAATGGATGCAGCCCTTTGCCCTCCGGCTCCTTCCACACACAGAAGCGCAGCGTCAGGGCCATGGCATATTTTTCACTGCCAGTTACCTGCTCTTTTTCCTCCTGATTTGAAGGAAAAAGGAGCAATGAACAGAGCAGTAGGTGTGAGGCTACCGGGGTGGGGGAAGGTTAAGCTTTGCAGCATTATGTCAACTCAAATTGATCATTTCATGCTACTCACACCCTCTCTGGGGGCCTGGGGCAGGGCTTGGTATGTGCCTGTGGGGCAGCAAGTTCTCACCCTTGTGAAGAGAAGGATGTGACTGGTTTCAGTGGTGCCCACCCCATCCCCTCTATCAGGAGGGCACACACGGCCTGGGAGCTGGGGGGGCTCACAGCTCAACAGGGGCAACCTCAGACCAAGAGGAAAAGCAGTGGCTGCCCCCCTGAAGGACCTGCCTCATGCAGTCAGCCCCACGGCAGAACCACGGCTCCTGGTTTAGTGCTGGACTAATAAAATCAACACAGCTCCTCTCAAAACAAACCCTCGCCCTACACACTCTTCCACCCACAAGTTTTTACTTCCATAGAAAACAAGCTGAAAACAAAAATAGACCTGGAACAGGCTTCTGGCGTGTGCGGTTCTGCTTCTTGTGCAAATATTAGTCCATTCCATTTCACAAATTGTCTGCCTTCCAAGGTTCCTACACCCTTTGATGTGCGGTTCTGCTTCTCGTACAAATATTAGTCCATTCCATTTCACAAAGTGTCTGCCTTCCAAGGTTCCTACACCCTTTGACTGGAGGTAAGTTCCTACCCTCTTGGAGCAGAGGTCTATCAGGAGTCAAACCCTGAAAGCTGCAAGAGCTGGGAGGATCCCGTCCACGGCTCCCGAGCCAGGCCCATCGTTGGCCATCGCTCTCCTGCCGCTGCCCCCGCACGAAGCCAAGGGCAAAAAGCAAAACCTGCACCAAATTCCTGCTGAACGAGGGGGAAACCTCCCCACAGGACTCCAGAGAAGCCTGGAGATTTCCACAGCTGCACAACAACCTCACAGCAAATCCCTTTAAGATATCCTCAGGACAACGCAGCAATGTATTTTCCTCTGAACCCCTGAGCATTTTCTATATATTTTTTTTTTTAATTTACAAAGCAAAATTTTTATAAACACTCGTGCAGCTCTGCTATTTTCCTGCCTCTTATCCATTTTAAGATTCCTACAATATATCTGAAATCATCTACAAAGTACCAAAAGGACACTCCTGCTAAAGGTAAAGCTGGATTTTAGAAGTCCAGGCTTTTCAGGAGGACTGTTTCCAAGGACAGATAAAGAAATATCATGGACTACAGGAAAAGGAAGTCTGCTTCCACCAACTAGAAAAGATAAAGCCAACAAGCAAACAGGAATGCAAATACAGTCTAATAACTGTGTTTGTTGCAACACCTACTGAGAAAGATCTTTACACCTTCCCCAAAACAGCTGTGAGAACATGAAGAATCCCAAGGAAAAAGTAACAAAATCTACTCTTACACACCAGTTTTTCAGAATTCTACAATCACTCCACGTGCTCATCCTCAGGACGCACATCTCCACACCTACACTTTGAGCACGGTCCAGGAAGGACAGCTCCAGATATTCACATTGTTTATGCCACGCTGCTACACACTCCCTCCTTGTGGGTCCAAAAAAAACCCAAACAAAACTCAGAAAAACTCTAGAACATGGATAATACTGGAAATGGTTTAAGTACTACCCAGTTTTCTGCTTTTAGGTCATGAACCCCACAGACACACACTCTCAGGGGCTCCAGAGCAATACAGCCCACACACAGAACAGTCACACTGTTCAGAGATCCCCCTCAACTGGATTCTCTCTTGAAATGCTTCAGCCACAGACCACAGAAAGAAAGGGAAAAGAAAAACCAAACCCAAACAAAACCACCCTCAAAACAGCCTGTGGTCTGAGCCACACTGGGGTACTGGGTTTTTTTTTTTCCTGTCCACAAACAGCTTAATAAAAAAAACACCCAAACAAATCACCACAAAAGCACTGGAACCTCAGAGGTTCCTGTGAGTTGGAAGTAGGATCCTACGGCACCTCACTCCTATTTTAGTCCTGTCTATCACCAAAAAAAAAATAAAAAATCATCAATGTCAAGCAATTACAGATAAATTATACTTGTCTGCTAAGACAATAAAAAAAATAGTGTGCTTCAGAGAAGGCCCTGAAGTTCCTTGAGTTGATGGCAGTGGAACATCCATGGGTTTTCCTCAGTCATTTTCCTGCCCTAAAAAGGCTTCTTTCTAATCAAAGAATGAGGCTACAGAACTGATTTGGTCGATGGTTGGCACACCAAGCCTCAGGGTAGCAGTGAAAGAGATGCCCAGTAACAATAGTACATTCAATTTCTTGTGTCAGTTTAGACCCTGGGCTGCCTTCACCTCCTGTTAGAGTTTAAGGAAACCTCTGCTTTTTTTATCCTGAGCAGCAAGTTAAGCAAAAGGGAACACAAAGCTCCTCATTGATTAGTCTTTGTTAAGAGAGCTCTTTGCTAAATGAGCGTTGTTAGGGGTGAAAGGATCACAAATGCAAGAGGTAGGTTTCACTGAAATTAATGGGTGAAGTTTTCCAGCCCAAGGGACACCTGCAGAGGAACCCCAACAAGTAGGAGGAGTCCTTCCCCCTGCACTGGCTTCGCTGTGGCACCTTCTGTGCATTAGTAGGAAACAAGACTCTCACATGCAATATGCATTTTGTATCCTCAGCTTCTGCTTGGGAACCTCAGACTTTCAAATCCTGCTCCATTCTCTCCCATTGAGTCTTTGTGAACCTGCTCCAGCCCAGGCCAACGAACCCAGCTCACAACAGAAACAAATGGGGTTTGCTGTGCCATGAAGATACGGGACCGCAAAGCTCAGTCACTCAGATTCCAATTAAAAACAGGAATCCAACTATGGTGTTGTATCAAGATAGCAGTGGTTGTGCTGGTATTTAATTAAAACAAAAGCTGACACCACTTATTTCTTTCCTGAACATGAGGACCTATATTTAAAAAGACTAAGATGACACAGCTCGTGAGCGGAGCCACCGTCCCGGTTGTTTTGCTGCTCCTCAGGTACCTCTCAAGAAACAACTGCTCTCCTCTAAATGAACAAAACACCTCAGGAGGTACAGTATTTAGGGCAGAATATCACTGGATATATTGTGCCAGTTACAGCAACTTTTACACAAGGAATAAAAAATAAGTTACAATTAACATTAAAAAAATTAATTTATTCCAGTTCTCCATAAAATACCTTTTTCTTTTTATGAAGAAAGTCAAAATGTACATGGGGTATTCAGGTTACACCGTTAGAATTTGTGGTATTCTGGTTTGCAGAATTTTATTAAAATTGGCTAAAAAAATTGGACAACATAAAAACAGACATGTCTTAGACACTTAACACGTTTCATGCTGTTTGCAAACACCAGCACCTCTTGTAAGTTAAGTTCTTAACACCCCTCTTGACTTCCCAAGACACTCAGACTATGGCTCTTAAAAAAGACAAAAAACAAACAAAAAAAAACCCCACAACAAAAAACCAAGGCAGACAAGAGGAGGGAATATTCTTATCTGTATTCTTCTCTGTCAATGAATTAAAAACTTGCAAGAATCTTCAATTTGGGCCAAGTCTTAATTGACCAGCCTTATTTCCACAGGGTGCAGCGCAACCTGCGTTCCCTGTAGCAAGGCAGCTCAGCCCCACTCCATTTGTGCATTCCAAGTGGGAAAAGAAAGTGGAAAGACTGGAGTAAGAAACTGATGTTATTTGGAATAATTCTGACATATAAAATTACTTCCCAATGTGGGAGGTGAAAAGCTTCATGAGTCAATCCTGCTGTCATCCTCAGCATGTCTCTCAATGTGTCCTACAGCGTCCTAGAAAAGGACCAGAGAAGTCAGGTGATCAGCAGCAGCAAAAACTTGGTCTCTCAGTGAAAGCTACATTCTGGATAATAAACATTTTTTGGCTTAAAGCTTCTAAAAAATTTAAAAAAAAATTAAAAAATAATCAATGCCAAACTATTAAATCACATAGTTAAAATGTCTCACATACCACATAGAATCATCCAGGTTGGAAGGGACCTTAAAAATCATCTAGTCCAACCATCAACCTAACTCTGACAAGAAAATAAATAAGAAAGAAGCAATAAAAAATCAGTAGTCAACAATCAAAAGTCAACCTGTCTTTTGAACACCTCTTTTGAACACCTTCAGAGATGGTTTAAGGCAAATAAAAACCAGCTTCTTTTCTGACTGGAAGGGTGTATCAAATAAACACATCATATCCCAAGCTAGTGCGTAAGAAGAATTAAGGATCCTACTGCTGTTTCTTAGTTCTCAAAGAACCCTCCTTCCATCACATATTTTGAAAAGCATTAAAAAGGAAGGTAGTTTATGTGGCCAAGGAGTAAATTGTGGATTTGACCAATCAGTCTACAGGTGACAGCCCTCCTTCCACCCCCAACCCTTTCCACACCACTTAATCCAACTGGTATCTAACTCCTCTGCTTTCTTCATTTTTTTCCCCATCTGCGCTAACATTTATTCAGAAATCTATGCATTATACTTATTTAAAGATTGTTAGCAAAACCAATCATGAGTGAAAAATAAAGAGCATCAGCATCCACAACAATGAAGGGGGGTAAGTGATGGACAAAAATTAAGAGGATAAAAATCTGTTTCAAGACTGATATTTGTTCTTCTAATATTTCAAGAATTTTCCCATTTCCATGTAATGTTTTGGATGGACCATATCTCAAGTTATCACACTTGGCTGCACTCTTTATCTGGCGCAGGCTGAACCCTGGTAGCCCTGTATGCCCGTGGCTGTAGGCAGTTAAGCCCGTTAAGACTAGAAGAATTTAACCATTTTTAAGAGAAATGGGATCAAGTCCCACAATTGGGGTTACAGTATGTACCTTATCCAACCAAATACAACCACGGTAGTTCAACCACATACCTGCTTGGAACCTTTTCTGGAAGTAAAGAAAGCATCACAGTTCTTCCAACGACATTTCAGGGTCTGAAAATTTGGGTTGGTGTGGTCAGTTAGCAAGTGTTGTTTCAGATGGTCCACAACTCCAAAGATGAGTGAGCACCCATGCCACTGGGAGAAAAAACAAGCCAGAATAAGCCAGGGAAAAAGAACTAATGCCTTTATTTGTGCAACTTCACAATATTCTACCAACACTGCCCACATGCACACTGCCTTCTGTAGCTTTTTAATCTTTTTGTCCTATTTCTGTTCTCAGTGGTCTCTATTCAGTTTACAGAGCTTTTTCCTGCCTCTAACCAAGCCCAGACCATCAGCAAGAATGGCAGGAAGAAGAGAGGATCTGAACCTTTATAAGATTTAAGCTTACCTGAGAGAGTCAGTAGGAATTTAAATAAACTTATTTAGTAGAGTAAATCCGCTTTTGTACATCACTCAGCTGAAGCCTTTGGTTTTAAACAGTTAAATGTTACTTTCTAAAATTATCTTTTTTTCCTGGCAATTTTAAGATGTTACCACTGACTTGCCCCAAAACATGCATATATACTAAAGAATGTGAAAAAGGGAACTAGTGATATATATTTACATTTAAAATTTACATACACATTGAAAAAATATTATTGAATTATAAAAAATGTTAAAGATCAAGCTATCCAAGCCTGAGAAGGGACTGCCCCCAGAAAATGAGTCTAAAAACTGTAACAAAGGAAGGCTAAAACCAGTTTGCTCATTACCCAGCAACGATAATTCTGCATCAGATTAAGCCTCACAGCTCTGACACTGCCATCATAGCACCCAGTGTAGATCTGGAAAAGAAACATTTATGGATAAGCAAGTTGGGAATAATAATTTTGAAGGAGGCTTCTGTGTAGAGCATATTAAGTGAACAACAATAAAATAACAACATGTAATTTAAAAAATACAGGTCTAAGCTAATTCTTTTAAGGCTTGCATTCATAGTTTACAAAAACCTACTAATGAATAAGAAATGTTTCCATAACTTCTATTGTTGGTAGTGTCATGTGTGTAAAAGTTTAGAAAACTTTGAAATATAATGCTACTATCCACTTAAATATTAGGCGTAAATGTGAAGGTGAATGCATTTCCAGGATTTAACCAGTTAGATTTATATCAAAAAGGGATGGAGAGGAAGGGCGAGGAAGAACATCAAGATTTCAGACTGAGAAGACTGATACAGATCCTGAGAATGCACACAATACAACTACTTAAAAAACACTTTTGTTAGGCAAATGCTCTACAGACAATCATCTTTTGGAAAGAAAAGGATATCAGACACTCGTAATTCCACAAAAAACATTCATTATTTTAAGAAGTCCTCACAGAAAAATCTGCAAGCTCAAGATTTCATCTGTTATCTTTGCTCAAGCCTTTTTGCCTCTTGGAAATTCATCACTGGGGTGTAACAGGCAATTTGCTACACCTTGCTAAGGACTGATACTGAAAATTATAATCGTTCACTCCACACTAAGCTTCTCATTTGAACACTTCTTGGATTTGAGAATGCCCAAACCAGAAAATTGCTGGAGACAGTTGAAGCCTCAGACTGTAAGCACAAAGCCTGAGTGCACTTTGCTCTCCAGCTCGCGCAAACAAGAAGTGAAGCTTGGGCAGAACATATTCCAATTAGCAGGAGATCAGTTCTGTTACACTTGATTCTTCTGTTATCACAGACATTACTATATATCTATACCTCTAATTTTACAGTCTGAAAGAAAGTTCGCACTCAAATTCCTACACATGCAGACAATTAAGTGCTTTTAATGACTACTTTGAACAAGTTATTTATGCAGAAGTGCTTCTGAAACCTATCCTGCAGGGCAGACGCATGAAGAGATCTGTGCACCTAAACCAACTGCACACCTTTGCTGAAGTTCTAGAGAAGGTTCCTAGAGAAAAACTTCACCCACAGTCAAACCTCTAGTATCTGCATGACTGTCTTGAGTAAAATTCAAACAGGATTTATGCTTGAAAAAAGGGAATATTTTACTATTTCTAGACTCTTCATTGCAATCATCACTGCAAACAAAACTATTGTTTTAAGACTACAATAAGCTAGAAGGTATTTTTTTCCCCCACACAATAATATTACATAAATACAAAGCTGTTATAGATAATTTCTTTTTTGGCCGACATTTCTAAGTCCCTCTGCCTTAGCCAGCAGGTTCATTTCATTATCTGAATAAATTGGAAGTGTATTGTATATGCTTGTGGAAATTACAACCTTCTCTTTGAGACCAGTGAAAAGAAAGAAGTTACCATGCTCTTATGGATGGTCATACACATGATCATATCTGTGTGGCCTCCATAGACTTGCAAGCGGTCGTGCGACTTGAAAGAAACAGAAAGAGACATTTAATAACATGACAGTTAATAGCCATTTTTCACAGACGAGCAAATGACAATGCTTCCACAAGCAGCTTCCTGGGCAGCAGCTAAACTCTCCCTGTGGATTCCAACCTTCATAGCCACTATGAAAGCTCACTTTTGCTTACACTACTTCTGCAAGTCTTTCTGTCCAACTAAGCACTTCCTCTTCCAATCAGACCAAACTAACGTTTCCCCACTTTTCTGAGCTATCATTATCTTAGGATAGCCCAAGCTCTAAAAAAAAGAATAAATGCTTTAAGCTATATTCTTTAAAACCCATGTATTTTGGCTGGTGAGAAAACTATATATTCTGAGTGACAGGAAAAAGAAGGACGGGCCAGAGGCCAGTAAGCACAAAGATGACTTCTATTTGACTTCATTCAAAATCATTAATTAACACATATTAGGTAAATGTCATTAGTAACCATCTAATTTCTTACCTGTAGTTCATAAACACGAACAAATTTATCCAGACATGCTGTCACCATCACTTTCCCAAGAATGTTCACAACCGTTACTGCGTGGTTATGCCCTTTATAGATCCGTACCAGCTCTCCAGTCTGCATCAAGAAAAAGCAAAGGCAAATTAATGTTTCTTTTTGGTTTGTTTGTTTTTGAAAAAACAAACAAACAAACAAACAACAGAACAAACCAGTTATATCTAACCTAGGTAGGTAGCTGGTTTCGATGCTCACAACTCAAAAAAATGGAAACACCCTTCATTAGGCTTCTATTTCCTATGAAGGCACTTCTAGATTACGATCAAATACTACTTATCTTTACTTTTCTTACTACTTTTCTTTACCCACGTCAATACAAAGCCATTCCAGTCCAATAGAAATACATGTCCCTATGAAAAGTGCCTAGTTCTCCTCTTTCCATCATCAGTTACATGTCCTCCCTATCCTGCAACTAGTGCTTTGCTATTAGCACCAGCAGTATTTTACGTAGCCACAAGGATCAGTGAGCAAATTTAGTTAAATACACAGAAATATACAATTTTTTCTCGTCAATTAAAATTTATGTCTGATAAGTTTCTTAATCTAACTTACTGCACAGCTACATGAATGCTTTTGCTAGCACAAGGTGGTGCTTTTACACCAAAGATGCTGTAAAAGAGGAAGAGAGTGGCAGCCTACAGAAAAAGCACTCACAACAGTATTCTGTTTTTGAACAGCTTTTGAATAGCTTTTGAACCAGCTAGTTTGGAATGCTGTTTGTGTTCCTCCACTTTTTTCTGCGATAAAGAAACTCCTCCCCCACCAGAATCTCTCACATGGCTTTGCTCTGAACCCATTCCACATTATCAGCATGTCTGTAGTAATATTTGCAAAAGCAAGATCCCCAGATAAAAAGGCACTGCATATCATATTAAAAGAGTCACCACGTTTATGTCTCCCAAGGTATTTTATCCCCTGCATCCCTCCATAGTGCATGGCCACATTAACAAAATCATATGACTTCTTTTTCTGGAAGCTATTCTGCCCCACCAGTCAAAAATTCTGGAAATATAGACCTTATAGCAAAAGAATTAATTGCCTTAGTAGTCAAAGTCATTCCAACTTTACATATGAGACTTACATGAATGTTGTGGGCGTGGACAGACTGATCACTGGAGCCACTGAACACCAGATCATTTACAACCTTACAAAAAAAACCAAAACAAATAATAGTTTTATATTTATAACAGACATGGAAATGGGCAAACAAAATATTAAGACACTGTTGAGTTTAAAGTTGTACTGTAATATTTCCTAAATTTGACAGTCTTAAAATTAACGGAGAGCATGAAAAAGCAGCACACACTGAGTTCTTTACAGAAGAGTTAGAAAACATACTATGGTACCCTAATGATGACTTTTGACACCTCACAGTTGACTTTAGAAACTGTTAACTTGCAGCCCACCAGGCTACCTCATCCTGCCTCTGGACTAGTCTCAGGGACCAAGCAAACTGAAGGCAGAACACTGCTCTGCACATGCACAGCAAAGCCCACTGTTTCCTGGAAACACTGGATGTAGAAAGATGGTGCTCCTGATAAGCACTAATCTAGAAAAGGAAGTTCAATGGATCCACCATGGATCAAGAAGGGACCACAGTATGCTGCCACGGAAGCAGGACTAGGATACCCAAAATATCTAAAGTGTCATATATAATTTATGGAATTCAGCCCCTGTCTGTTACATGACAGTGGTCACAGCAAAGCAGTCAGGCATGCATGTGTTCCACATTGTAGTATCAGGAGCCAGAAACCTGCAAATAAGTGGTAGAGATTCTTCTATTAAAAAAAGGAATACTTCTCTAGAGTTATATTTTTTTCCAGTTTTCTCCAAGGTTTGCACAATCTGGGTATGCGAAAGGTAGCTTCATCTGAATCTTCTAACAACATGACATAAAAATGCATTCCTACATATGCACCCCCAACAGTTTTGTTGGGAACATGAGATATGGCATCCAGCCAGAGAATTTTCCTACCAAATGACTCAGTTTTTCTCATTTAGAGTAGAGAAATCCTCCTCTGTTTCCTACCACAATCTGCTCGCTATTAGATGAGGAAGAAAAAGAAAAAAAACCACACCATTTTAATCATTCTTCGTCAAAGCCCTGTTTTCAGAGACTTGCCTTCATGCAGAGGATAGTCTTGCTGTGACCCTCCAGGGTTCTGAGGAGCAGCCCGTTGCGCGCGTCTCGCACGCTGATGGTGCAGTCGTAGGAGCCCACGACCAACAGCTTGCGCGCTCCCTCCTGAGCCGTGGCCAGGCAGCTCACTGCCCTGGGGCCATGGCATTCAAAGGTATCAACCTGCTTGTTGTTCTATTGAGGGAGGAAAAAAAAATGTTTTTTAAAAGAATTAAAACTCTGCTATGACACTGACTAGAGCCCTGGCTCCATTTTGTGTTGCGCTTGTTATAGCATCTGATTTCAGTTTAGCAACACACCGTTCCAGCAGAAGTTAAGAGTTGAATCTTAACAACCAAGTTTCCAAATCAAGGAAATAACTCCTTATGGTGCGACTCTATTTTCTGCCTTTTAAAAAAATATTTCATTATTTAGCAAAGGTCCAGTAAATCCTCCTTCCGAGTTAAAACAATGAGAGGAAATAGTGTTGTGAAAAAAATGCACAGCAGAATAAATTTGTAAGGATAAATTTAAGAAATTAGTCTAGGATCCATGAAAAGAATAACTAGAGAGAAATACAAACCAGAATAAATTTGTAAGGATAAATTTGAGAAATAGTCTAGGATCCATGAAAAGAATAACTAGAAAAATAATTTTTTTAAACAATTATTTTTATTCACTTTTAAATATGGGAACTGCTGATTAAGCCTCTTTGCCAGAAAACCATGTGAATGAGTCTATTCTATAATTGCAAATGAAGCAGGCAAAAATCAGCAACACATTGAAGTCTCTCCCACTACTTTGAAAGGAGGATTCACAAATAACCAACTGTGTCAAAAAATCTCTCGTGACACATGACTGGTAGGCCAGGCAGAACCTTAAGGAAAAACATGACAACAATACAGCAATTAAGAGAAAGGTAATGGGAGGGAAGGGGAGATGGGAAAGCTCTGTGCACTGACAAAATAAAGGACAAAAAGGGGCCAACAGTGACCATTTATACCAAAAATAACTTAAGTTACAAATACACTTACTACTCAAGAGGAAGAATGGAAAGAAACAAAGTGGAGAGAAAGAGCATCGCAGCAGGGTTTTAGGTGCCAATATTTAAAGCAACTAACCTTTATGCTGAAAGTAACCACGGTGCCATTTGCAAGGCCTGCATAAAGGATCCGCCATCTACTGTGTAAACAGAGCACTCTGTCTTCCAATTTAAACTGTACCATGCACTCTCTGGTCTGGCAAGAGAAAGACACATTCAAAGGTTTTCATTGACTGAAAACAATTCTGGGACAAAAAGCCCGAAGTGAATGATAATTTCTACCTACAACTTGCATTTTTTGAACCACGAGAGCTGGAGAAAAACATCTGAAAGTCTGGTGTCACATGGCGGTTTGATGCTGGTTTTAATCAGCTCACTCCCATCTTTGAGACTTCACTGTACTTCAGCAATCAGTCATAACCCTAAAAGCTTTATTCTTGTCACAACCTCTAATGTACACATAAGTTTAGACTATAGACTATATATATATGTATGTGTGTGAAAACCACCTTGTTACATGCTTGAGTTTGGCGGATTTCATGGGGATTCCTCACAGGGAAGTGCCATGAATCATTGGCCTGAGTCAAAAACCTCTGGCACTTTTCCCCCTTGAAGCAGATATTTGCTTTCTAGTCCACCAGGCAACAGATTAGACAAGCCTTCCTATCACTTATCCTTAAAAGTCCAGCCTCAGGAAGTCTCAGTCTGCTCTTCCACCTGCCCTCAGAATAATAGATACCTGCTCCTCTCTAGCTGCTCTACAAAGAGAGCGGTGCCTTCCTTAAGGAAGGTAGGTAGAAGTACAGCAAGACAAACAGAATGTTCATGGCCAGACAACCATGCTGCACTTTAGTGTTCCCAACATTCAGTATCCTGTCATGCTGTTGTGGCACTAACTCTGCTGACAAGCTATCCAAAAGATTAGGGTAGTAAATCACTTCATGGTTTTCTATTTGATTGGGTTTTTTTCCTGCTCCATTCTGAGGCATAAAGCAGGGCTCGCATCCATCTTACGTGGGTTTTAAAAGGCTTTTTCCATTTATATTTGCAAAGAAACACTCACATAAAAAAGCAGTACATGTTAACCAACAGAGAGTTTGAGTACCTTGATATTGTAACAGTTGATAGTGTGGTCGCTGGAGCCAGTGTAGAGGGCAGCATTCTTCCCGTTTGTCTGCGTGACCAGGAGGCAGTTCACTTTTGAAGTGTGGCCTTCAAAGATGGCCACACACTTCCTGCTCTAAAAAGGAAAGCGTAGGGTCTGTCAACGTAAAGGCCCATAATGTGTCTCGGGTTCAGTGCCTGACAGAGTAGGGTAGGACAGCTAAAAAAAGCAGGACACATGCAGTAATCTGTCTCCCCTTGCCCCTCTCAAAGGGAGAAGGGGTTGGGGAGGAGGAGAAGAGAGGTTTGAAGGAAAGAATAGAACAAACAAAAAACCAAAAAAACTTAAGCGCTTGAAAAAGCAGCTGCTTCCTTAACTACACAGTAAGACTTCACAAAACCAGACTTGCAACTTGTGATTACAATTAACGTAACACCATCCCCACAACCTTACTTACAACCAGATTGTAGGCACAAACAGTTTTGTCTGCTGAGCAGGTATACAACAGATTCCCAAAAATCTGAATAGCATTCACTGCAGCTAGGTGTCCCTCAAAGCTTCCCTCTGTAGGTTCTTCATCCTCACCTGGCTCCGAAGACACTTCTGTAGGACAGAGACACAGGCATTTTGACTATGTGAACACATTCAGGCAAACACACCTCTGTTGTTTGTATCACCAAACAGCAGAACTGTTTTGTGAGCTCAGCACCTTAAAGTCATTGTGGGTCCCAGCTGGAGCCTGTACGTGGCAGAAGGCAATACAAAATGCCAGAAAGACCTTTATACGATGTTAAGTCCAGAAAGATCTTTAAAATAGAAAAAGGATTGTATTATTGTTTGCCCTACAGCTCTATGGAGACTGTGAAGTAGAAGTGTTTTTGTAGGAAGAGGTAGTAGGGGGATGTGGAGGGTTCAAGGCCCAAAGCAGTCAATGAGGGATGACTTTCGTGAGTATGCCTCACTTCCTACTTCATTTTTCAGTGCAGGTTTTTATCTTCAGGGCAAAATTCCCCTCTGGAAGCAGTCTAATTGAGACTTAACTCAAAGTCCTGCAAGATACTCTACACAAAGTATCAGAAGAAATGCTTAAAAGATATACCTGATGAGTTCTTTGATCCTCTTAGTGATGATATGGAAGTCTGCGTCTCAGCCACGCTGTAACACAGAAATAAAGAATATGGAGAGTTGACTTTGCATGTTCATTTTCAGACAAAATATTGGTGTAAGTAATACTCCACGATACAAGACTCTGGACTTAGTAGAAAATAGGCTGTAACAGAGAGGCTCAAAACCAGGCTTTCCTTGGAGGGCAGCCTTGTTCTTGCATTAGAGAAATTAGTAGGTAACAAGACACATTCAGTTGTTGGACCAAAAACACTAATTCAATTTTCATTTTCCCCTCTTATTTCACTTTTGAATGAAATTAAAAGTTACTGATGTAAGACCTACTGAATAGGAAAAAAAAAGAAAGAAAAAAAAAGAGACCTCTTATGAATATTGTTGAATGCTTTTACTTTAGAGGGCTACAATAATCTTACCTTCTTTTCCCATCATTCATATAATTTGTGCCAATCTCACTGGTAGAGCTCACTTCATCATAACCAGAGCAAGATGCCTCCAGGACTGCTTGATCCACAGAGCTGTGTGAATCCCTCTTCGATGGACTGTCTGGTTTCTCATCTCCCGACTCCGATGAACCAATGTCAACGACCTCACACTGGGGCGCTGGAACTTCCACCAGCTCCAGAGAAGCATCACTGTCATTCTCATCTTTGTTCCTTGCTGTTTGAGCAGTAGCTCCATTCTCTTGTCTTGGAGGACCGGACGTAGTCACTTTGTCTCCTTTAGGAACCTTTCCACCCTTGACTTTCCGGACAGGCTTAGAGTCAATTATATCCTGTTCTGTATCACTGTTCTCTGGCACACGGGCTGCCCTCAGAGTTTTCTTCTTCCTTAACTTTCTCCTCCTCCTGTTTCCTTTTTCTGCTGGGACTACAGTGGGTACCGCCTGTTGCCCAGACAGTCCTGCTGACAATTTGGGGGTTTTATCCACTGGCATTTCTAAAAGGACTGAATGCTTTGGAAGAGGGGTGCTACACCGATCCAGTATAAATCTTTCAGTCACTGTATCATTTGCTTCTCTCTTGCTGAAAACAGAGAGTGAATGAGGAGAGGGGTTCTCAGGAAGTCCAGCCTTTCCCCTGTCGGCAGCAGGCTTGCGAACATCTTGATTAGTATGTTGGAAACAAGTTGCCAGCTCTGATAGGGATACGGTTGCAGAGATCACTGGATACACTGGAGTCTTCTGGTTGGTCTCTTCTGAAGAAAAGAGACTAGTGTTACATTCAATCTGTCCGGCAATAAGTATTTATGCAAAATTCCTTCCCCTACATTTTTTTGTTTAGACTTAATTGTGCATATAAAGCACATATATCTACATGTTGAAAGCTATGTGCACATGCAGATCTGCTATTTCAGTCAGCTATGCAGCCTTTAAAAAACATACCCGGGGAATAAAATGTTTACCTGTGTACCCAGAAGCAAAGGAACAGGGCACATCACTCATGTTCCTGGCTGACTCTATGATTTTGAAGTTCTGACAAACAACCTTTGGTGAATCCTACATTGTCAGCTTAAGAGGCTACCAGCCTTCACCGTGTGCTCCCCTACCAGCTGTCACCTCTACTGTAGGACTGCTGTGAAGCAATGCATGCTTAATACATCTCAGCTCCTCAGTGACATAGTTTGAAGATCTTGTGCTTAACCCATCTGCCTTCGTTATTTCTACCAAGTTACTTGGATGTAACTCAAAGTAGATGAGTCCTGCACAACCCACTCTGCAGCATCATTGCTGCCATTCCCAGGATAGAAGGTATGTCAGCCATCAGGGTAAGCCGGTGGACTAAGTGATGGGCCAAACACACTGTCCTTGTCATTTTAACTTGAAGCTAATAGGAACAAACAAATCCAACCTCTCAACAGAGACAGGCTAAGAGCACAGGCAGCATCTCGCAGCTGTGCTTCCCACACCCTAAAATTCCCCAGTTGCATTTGCAATAACTATAACCCGGAACAGGATGGTTCAAGTTCACTGTATTTATTGGGTGGGATCCCTAAACATGACTGAGAACCTGGCTGGATTTGAAACACTTCCCTGCTTCAGTCCCTTAGAAACCAGCAACATTTAGACAAAGCTGTTGGACTGTTTAACATCCCACAGTACAAATTTGATGCTTTGGAATTACACATCCAACTAGAGACAGCTTAAATGTCAATATCTTGCCCCACGCCTTCCTCGGAAGGGAAGTTCCAGGATAAAACTAGAACTGTGCTGAATACAAGCCAAACATTACAGGGGTACGGTCTGTTGTTTTTTTTTTTAACTAAATTTTTCTGAGACAATGTAACCTGCAAATTCTTGTTTGTTCTTTTTTTTAAAGAAAACTAGAAACCGGTAGGTGCAAATAATTACAATTTCCACATGCTTAACAATTTCAAAAACAGGGAGTCCATTTGGATGTGTTGTGAAGGAAGTCCCAGTTTCTAAGATTATTAAGTTGATAAAATCCTACAGAAGTTAATGGGAGTTCACCCCTGCACAACAGGCTGCAGGTTTGAGACCCAACTTACATTCTTGCAGGGGAAAAAAAAATAAAAATCCTGATTTTCTTAAAGCTAGTTCTCTTAAAACAAAGAGAAGCCACACATACCATCCTTCTGCTCCACCTCTTCTGCCCATGAAGCTCTTGGAGAGCTCTGAAGTACAGAATTCACATTCTCTTCCGAGCCTTTTGGAGACACAGGTTCTCGTTTAACTTGTACTGAGGAGTCAGGAGGAGTGGCAGGTGTGATGCCAGAAGACTGGAATGGTGATGGTGTATTTACATGAACAGAAGCTCCCAGTGGAGGTACAGAAGAAGATAAAGTGTCCAGAAGGGGCAGGAAGGAGCCTGCAGGAATTACGTCAGCTGCCATCTGAGATTTGCTATTTCTTCTCTCACTTAAGACACTGCAGGAAAGTTGGTCTGACAGTTCAGAAGGTTCATATGTTTCTAATAGCAAAAGAGGAGAGCAAAAAAACATACAGAACAAAAATGTTCATATTTTACAATAAAATTTAGTGGTGCCAAGGGCTCATTTCTTTTGGACAGACATGGAAGAGAAAAATTGGTTAAAACGCCACTAGGGGGCACAAGCAAAGGAGACATCACACTTGAACAAAGCACACTTCAATATTGAAAGCCTACAATTTTATTGCACATTTTAAACAAGTGAATTCAAGTTAAATGGTATTTTTACAAGGCAATGATTTCAAAGAATATGAGTCAGTATACCACTGTTGTAGTTTTATGGTATCTCATACCTTGCAGTCCCTGCAAGATCTGGATTCTCTGACTTCTCAGTGTACTCATTTCCATGGTTATCTGCAAAACAGTTGTGGTTTCAATCACACCTACTTAAGGCAGTTTTTTGGGCTGCTAACTTCTAGTTTGCACAGTCTCAAAAGCCCACTGTTACCTGTTGCTTTAACACGAGGAACCGTTGAACCTCAACATAGGCAGCCTGCAGGGCAGCCCTGGCCTGCAAGAGACTGCTGTCCACACTGTGCAGGGACTTGCTTAACTCTTCTTCCCTCAGCGAAATAGCCAACAACTGGTCTACCTGAGAGTGCTCTGAAAAAGAAACAAAATGTAAAGTATAATTTCACGTTACAATACATTACACACGATATCTAAATAAACACTACCACCTCAGAATGTAAAAATCACATAAATTAGGCCAAGCATCAAGAGTGATAAAAGAAGCCGAAAAAGAGTATCTATGCACAGAACAGTCACATCTACATGAAAGAAGAGCCAAGTCGAGTATTGCCCTTTGCAAGATCTCAGCCTTGACTCTAGTAATGTTTTTTCCATCATAACTTTGCCAGCACTCTTCCACAAAGAGCTCTTGTTGAAGTACATGTGTACATAAAGTACAAATACATACTTTCCATTAATGTAATCAAACAGGCAAAGGCAAGTATAAGCTAAACAAGATTTAAATCATTCAGTTAATTCAGAGGCCAAGGAAAGGCAGCTTAAGAGAAAGAGAACCCAATGAAAAAAAAAAAAAAAAAAATCATTTACTACCCAGGATGATTTTGGGTGGTGAGACTCATGTTTGCAATCTCTTCAGAAAGAGTCTTTGAGCACTGTACTCAGTGAAAAATCCTCCTATACTCCTTTCTAAACCCCTCTGGCTTTACAGACAGATTCTCCAAGCAAATTAAGTATGAGCACTTAGTTTTATTCAGATTGTACTTTCCTCTAGTAGATTTACTAAAATAATGGTGATACTGAAGCAAAGTAATGGGAGAGATTTTACTAAGTTGAAGGTGTCATTATTCTCCATAAGAGACACTAGTTGTTGAAGACAGAGGCTGATAAAAGACCCCACCTTTTCAAATAGTGAAATATTAGTTCCTACAAGAAGATCCATATTAATTGCCCTGCATTCCAAACAACTCTCAATGTAAATAAACAATTTTAAAAAGAGAAATGGAACATTTGAAAGCTATTAAGTGGACTCCACCCTGTATTCCATAACCTGGAATACTGTGTGCAGGTCTGGAGCCCTCAATATAGTAAAGACATGGACCTGACGGAGCAGGTCCAGAGGAGGGCCACTAAAATGATCAGGGGGTTGGAGCACCTCTGCTACAAGGACTGGCTGAGGGAGCTGGGGTTGTTCAGCCTGGAGAAGAGGAGGCTCCGGGGAGACCTAATAGCGGCCTACCAGTACCTGAGGGGGGCCTACAGGAAGGCTGGGGAGAGCCTGTTTACAAAGGCCTGTAGTGACAGGATGAGGGGAAATGGCTTTAAGTTGAAGAGGAGCAGATTTAGACTGGATATTCGGAAAAAGTTCTTTACTATGAGGGTGGTGGAACACTGGAACAGGTCGCCCAGGGAGGTAGTTGAGGCCCCATCCCTGGAGATATAAAGGTTAGGCTTGACGAGGCCCTGGGCAACCTGGTCTAGTTGGGGGTGTCCCTGCTGACTGCGGGGAGGCCGGACTAGATGACCTTTGGAGGTCCCTTCCAGCCTGGACCATTCTATGAAAACATTCTCCCTAAAACACAGATTAGAATTAGAAGGTAGTTGAATAAGAAGGTAGTCATGGGTCCCCTTTCCTTCAGAATTTCATCCAAAGAGGCAACAAACCTCTCTTGCCGGAGCAGGGGAAAGCAAAGGCTCCATCTGTGCAACTCAGAAAACGAACTTCAGGCAGAAAGAAGGTACAAAGTCTTCTCTTAGAAATAACTTCTGACAAATTAAGATGGGACTCTTCAGAGAAGAATCTGTTGCAGACCCAAGAACAGTCCACCCCATGACCTTCAGTAAGAGTCCAAGAAGCACCAAATTAACACTAAGGAACTAGCATTTTAGCCAAGTCAAAATACTACTAGTATTTTTATAACCTCTATACCAAATGCACATATGTATGATACTCACTCACCTTTTTTACCTTTGATTTTTCTTCTCTTATTCTTTCTTTCTAGACTAGGGATTTCAGGAGAAGATCCCTCCTGCAAGTAAATCATTTATTAACAAAAGTTACAAGAGCGATTTTGCCTAAAAAGTCAAACATCCACTGTCTTTTCAAGCATTACTTGTACCCACAGAGAGGAATATTCAAGTAATTTTGCCCTTTCTTGTATAACTCATCCTTCCCTTTGCCCTTAAAGGAGGGAGATCAACAAACTGAGTGCCATGTCTTCACCTCAACTAGGAAGAAATACTAAACAAGCAAATAGCCTTCTACTTGCTCAGATGTTTAGGACTGCACTTGGGTCAGATTTTTCACTCTACAGTTTTAGTTGAAGATCTAGATGATTAAATCAATGAGGAATTAAAACTATCATTTTCTGCATAAAACAAAACCATTTTGAGGACTGTGATGGGAAAGATTTTTTTTCTCCTTTGGGTAAGTCCAAGACAGAACAGTGAAACAAATTCAGATTGAAATATATAATTTTAAGTATATAATTTTGTAAAAAGGTTTGTCTTTCCTTGCTTGACCAGGTACATCTAAGGAAAATAAGTTTCTGCTACAGCATAGCTTACATTTAGGTTTTGAACCACCAAGACTCTTGCTACAACACAAAGTACTTCAACAGATGTATTTTAATAGCTTTCATTTACCCACATAGTATGCCAGTTACCAAATCGAAATTCCTACTAATTAAAAAATTATTAAGTCCTGCGCTAGGAAAGCAGAAATGGAAAAGATTCTTAAAATTAAGTCAAACAAGCAAATTAGTTTGAGGTTATCAATGTATGTACAAGACAATCAAATGGAGAAAGTCCTCCTTGCAGAGATCATTTCAAGGCTGAAAAATGACTGAGGGGAAAAAAAAAAATTAGCACATCAAAGCTGGACAAAAATTGCACACTTACTCCAGTGGCTCTTCGTTTCTTTCCAACTCCTTGGCTGTCATTCTGCTCAGTACCAGATGTGCAGCTACTGTCTGTAGCTGCATCTACGTTATTAGACACTGCAAGAAGTGAAGCATTATTTGAAGCCGGACGATTTTCTTCTGAGATTTCTAGTACATTTTGTTTTTCAAGAAGAGGTGTTCTCTTCTCTGGGCTCTCTTGGTCTTGTTTGGTGAGGCCTGTGACCTCAGAAGTGGCCTGTAGGCTGTGTCTCCTTCCACTAGTCTCAGTTCTTTCAGACATAAACGGTGACAAAGGAAGAGAAGCCGTCTTCCGTTTCAAGTCAACCTCAATGCCAGCGCTTGCCTCATACCCAGATGTTACATGATGTGAGTGGCTGGCTGCAATTATTTGCCTTTGCCCACTTTCTTTTGTTTTGGCTTGTTCACTGAAGAAGCTATAAGCAGAAGGATTTCTGTCTGCAATGACACTGCTTTCAGAAAAGCTACGTTTTCTGGCCGAG
This sequence comes from Calidris pugnax, assembly GCF_001431845.1. Classification (NCBI taxonomy): domain Eukaryota; kingdom Metazoa; phylum Chordata; class Aves; order Charadriiformes; family Scolopacidae; genus Calidris; species Calidris pugnax. The sequence continues at coordinate 5,717,110 of NW_015090921.1, forward strand.
CCAGGCACTGCTAAAGAAATTCCTTCCCACTGGAATCCTTCCAGAGTAGACAGGTCAGATTCTTCACCAAGTTCTAGACCCTCTTGCTCATTTTGAACAAGTGGCACCATTTCTATACCAAACCTTTAACAAGATAAAAAAAAGATAAATACACATGTAACAAGCCAGCTAAATCTACAAAAAAAGCCTCCCCCTTCCCCAAATGCACATCATTGTTTTAAGAGATCTGGCAACTCATGATCACGAGATTTAGTGGTTAAGAACTGACAGTATGATTTCCAAGTCAGAAAACACGTTATTATAATTATTCCAAACCAAGTTTGGAATAAGAACATGTAACATCTTTTTAAGACGCTTCAAAAACTTCAGGTTTATAGAAAGTTTCAAGAGTGAAATATATTCTTACTCTAAACACAAAACCAAGCTGTGTACCAAATTAAAAGATTAACATATGAAGAGGAAGCATTTCTTCTGCTTGCAGCAATGCAAGCAATTCTTATAGTCCTGAATAAATGAAGAAATAACCAACCGTCACAGAATCGTTCACATCTTGATTCCATTTTTACATTCTTCCACTTACTAGAACTTGAAAAGCAAATATATTGCTAGTGTCCATACTCAGATACTGAGCAACAATTTTGAATCTATTCAAATCTTCTCTAAGCAGCAGACTACTATTACTTATCTACAGATAGACAGCCAATGCAGCAAGCAATCATAAAAACTCAAAACTATTTATATATACAAAAGATCGTGGTATAGCAAGCTTCATTCTGAAGTCTTAGCTTTAGGATTCTGGAATTCATTTCAGATTTGGAGAAAAACAACCCTTCCCCCTCAACACACAAACACAACGGCATGGTTAGATTTGAAAGCTACCAACCTTGGTAAACCTTTGCCAAGTTCCTGTTTCTTCTTGGTTACCTGCTGGATGACTTGATCCCAGTTTACATTTCGCCGGGAAGCACTAAGAATCTGCCTGAGGGTGGGTTTAAGCCCCGACTCCTTCTCAGTCTCGCTTTTCCGATGGCCGCTTACATTCCGAATGCGCCGCGCGTTATTGAGATTGGGCTCTGGAAGATGTGTCCCGACTTTGCTCTTCAAACTAATGTGTCTTGTCAGGTCTCTTTGCAGAGAGGCAGGGAGGCCAAGTTTGCTTAAATCAGGAAGAAGAAGGCCTAGTGACTGGCTTCCTCCTTTTTGCAGCTCAGGATCTGAAGGATTTTCAAAACCTTCCATTTCAAAGTGATCATGTGACTTGACATGCTCTTCATCCCCTTCCCCATCCTGTGAGGAGATCTTCAAATCCACATGCAAATGGTCCTGACTGCTCGATGGAGAAACTGTGGATTCCCTCTGAAACGTAGAATCTGTTAGATCAGTAGAAGCAATACTTGCAGGAGCCGGCTTTTCATCATCTTCCTTTTTAGGGGTGGCAGGTTTACCTTCTGGAGTGTCACACGGTAAACAAGGACTAACAGAAGAACCCAACTTTTCAACTTTTGCTTCTGACTTTTCACTTCCCGCTAAATCATCATCACTCACATCTTCTAATGAATCTAATCTGCACTCGCTCTTTGGCAATACTTCTCCAGTTTCTTCCTTTTTCTGGTCACTTGTATCCTTGCAAGATCTCAAGGGAGCATTTTGTAAGGAATGGTTGGACTGAACATCTTTGGGGTTTTGTTCTGCATCACTTGTGCTATTAACAGGCTCTCCAAGATTGCTACCAAGAACATCTTTGTTGTCTTGTAAGTTACCAGCACACGCACCATGCAGCTTCGACGAGTAAGAGGAGAAACCGTTTGTTTCCAAATTCAGTGCATTCAAATGATTCTGCTCTTCACCACTAGTTGAGCATAACAGAAGCTTGACGTTTTTTAAGAGACTGTTTGTATCTTGCTTTGGGGAAGATAACTTTCTATCTGTGATATTCAGAAGAGGGGATTTCAGTGATGGCATTCTATTACTTCTGCCATCATCTTTGTCAGGCTTTTCAGCACTGGAACCGTCTTTCATTACCTTGCAAGAATCAAGGTGATCTGAGGTTACATTAGAAGGGGGAGATGATTCACATTTTTTAAGTTTTGAAAGGCTAACATTGGCTTCACAAGATTTTCCTTTCATTGGTGAATCAGTAAGAGGCATAAATACAGAATCCATTTTATCTGGATTTTTAGAAACATTATCTTCAGACCGTGGTTGCTGCTCTGCAGCTTTCTGGGATGGGTAGGGAGTCCAGCGATGTATTTTATCTCTGGAAGGACTGCCACTTTTTCCACTGGCTCTTGAAATTTTGCTTTCTTGTTGCTTCGACGTACAAAAATCCAATGCCCCCTCAGAAGGAAGTTTATCACTAGTGAAATCAAATGAGTCACTCCTATTTTTTCGATCTCTGTATGACAGAACATCAGTATCTTTCTCCTTCCGCTGCCATGCATACCTTTCCTTATTATATTTAATTGGCTCTGATGAATATGTATCTCCTGAGCTTCCAAAATTCCAGCCATTTGCACCATGAGGACTAGACTTCCAGTTTCCTCCATAACTCTTGGAATTCCAGCTGGAAAAATGACCAGTTCCTTCCGAGTGCCAAGTAGAATTTCTCTCCCTGGCACTGTGATGCCAATTTGATGTTCCTCCTCCCCGCCCACTTGGATGCCAAACATTTCCAGAATTCCCATAATTATGCCGATTTGAAGAGCCTCCTGAAACATTCTGGTGCCACCCAGAGCGTCCCCTTGGGCCACCTGAATGTCTGCTTATATTAAGGTTCCTCTGAGAGTGTGAATATTTGCTTTGTCTAGAACTAATATAATCATCCTTTTCCCACTTCCAGTCCCTTTGTGAAGCATTATGATGATGCCATGATGACTGATCATAAGCTTCTCTTTCTTTGTAAGTAGCTCTTTCTTCTCGCCTTCTCTGTGATCTCCTATCATCGCATTCTAATTCTTGGTTTGCACAGCTTGGTTCAGCTTGCCTATAAAACAATTGAGAAAAACCTAAATTCTGATGCCATTCTACTGCAACCAAAGAGCATGTAAGCCTTACGGATTTTATTTGCACTGGGAAGAAAACATTTCTTCCTTTAAATAAAAAGAAACAGAGATAACTTATTTAGCTGCTTTACTGTTCAGGCTTCTGTAGTATTTGACTTTCAAAACTAGTGTTGTACCTTTATTTCAAAATTGCTCATACAAGAACAACTGCTTTGGTGCAGGAGGAGCTCAATAGACTAATTCTTAAATATTTCTGTTTAACTCAGAAAAGAATATTCCTTCATATTTACTAGCTATTGGGCTAATAAGAAACAAACAAAAAGAAAACTTCATTTTGTTGTATAGTCTTTGTAATTTGAGTAATCTTGATAGACAAAAAATTATTTTTTCTGAAGACTATTCTTTTGGTGTTAGCTGTTTATTCTACTTCCCAGAGAAAACAACTGAGATCACATCTCAGTTTATAAAGCTTAAGTTAAAACACATATGTAATACATCCACAGAAGTTTCTTTGTTTTAACCAACAGACTCCCAACAGTCCACAGTGTGCAATGCTGAGTCTGTCTGAGCCTCCCAGAACCACTATCCACTGCCCTTTGAATATACTTGTACTTGGCAACTTATCACAAACACGTGGTGAATTACCACATGTACATTTAAAGATAAATGCTACCTTAATGCCGACAGCTATTCCCGGGGTCAGCAGTCTAAATGTTCTAAGTAGTTCTCCCAAATGGGGAGTTTTAATAAAAGTTTTTCCAAAAATTGATTACAGAAATGCTTTTTTTCTCACATTGCAGGAATACATTCAATTTAGATCCCTGGACAAGCAAGACAGGAAACTTTCATACTACTGCTTAATAACAATTGATTTGAGTAAACTGAAAATTTAAACTGTATCACCCTTTAAGTTTTCAACACATTCCAGTTTTGCTAAAAGATGTACAAATAATTACTCTCTAATGGGAGACAGCCCACCGCATAAGAAGAAGCGAGCTCTAAGACAAGAATTCAAAGAAACAATGTCTAAGTGATACTGTTAAATTCTAGGAGCTGACTCAGCTAGATTATGATCTAAGGGAAACAATTTTCTGTATTAGTAACTTAATCCATATAATTTCTTTTGTCCCCCCCTCCAAACCAGCATCCAGCTGAAAGAGATCTTCTAAGATTTTATTTGCCTCAGAATACCACTGTACTGACAGCATTAGTCTTTTGCCATAAAAGCAGAAAAAGTGACATTGTTGCTACCTGCATTGACCAGTATGAAACCACGACCATCATGCAGCACAGGGATACCCTAGTATGACAGAATGGTGTCAAAATCAAGATAATCTCCACAGATTTGTGTACTTGGAGGTGCTGACTGAAATTTCTGGCCACAGCAAGCAAGAGTTCTTTCAAAAAATCATATGCCTCTTTAATACCATTGCCATGCAATAAATCTATTTAAACAGTATATTCCCAGCTGGAACACGGTTATTAGAGTGCACACTTGCAGAGTCACATGGAAGACAAAAAGCACTACTTGTTACTCGCTGCTGGCTTCCATTTCACAGTGAGCCACTAGAACTATGTTTAGCTACAGGTAAGCAGCAAGATAAAGGAGGTAAGAAATTTCATTCAAGGACTATGGGATTTCAGCGTGACGTTGACAGAACAATCCAGTTCACTTCAAAACCAGACAGATTAAAGTTTTATAACAAAGCATGTTCAGCAACAGCTTCTAAAAGCTGGCTTCCTATAGACACCTCACGCCCCAAATATTAGCATTACTGTCATATTTATTAAGCCTTTCAGTTCAATGGGTATCAAATGTTAAAATAAAAACATCAGGACTCTCAAAACCCAAGATTCCATACTGGGGACTATTTTTATCCATAATGGAGAATCGTTGAACTTCCTTACTAGCAGATCAGCAGAACAAGAACATTCAGCAGAATCACATTTACATGTTGAAACTACAATATCTACCCAGGTGTCTTGGATTGTTCTTATAACAAGTACGCTGGCTACAGGTGGTTTACATTTCATGAGCACCTAAGCCTTAGGAGCGTATCCCAACTGTGTTATAAGCAAATCTATGACCTAAGAGGAAAAAGGAAAACTCACCGGTTCTGTTCCTTCCTTTGCTTGATCAGTTGAATGAGTTCTTTGTCAAGGTATTCTTCTTCTGCCTCTTCTTTCCCTTCCTCTTTTCTGTCATGGGCATCAACATTGTCTTTGTGCAGCTGGCTGGAGATGTGCTTGGCATATGCTGACAAACCCACCAGTGTCACCCTGCACACCCGGCACTCATGGTTGCTGTCCCTAGGAAGAGAGGCAGAGGGTGGACTTTCAACTCTGCCAACAGGCATGGCAGGTAGCTCTGGTCTTACTTTGTTTCCTCTGAATGTGCTCGCGTTGAAGGCAACTAGGTTTTGCTCAGTATATTTAAGTTACTTGAATTCTCTGGCTTTTTCTTTCAAGGTCTAGTTTTTTTGATGGTCAGTTTTTAGAAGATTTTTTTCCAACAATCAAGAGGTAAAAGACTTGGTAATAAAGCTGCATTAACTGGGGGGAGGAATTCTTCTTGAATTGTTGTACTCAAAATCTTTTCAGAGGAAACATAGCGAGTGAGGAGGCAGAGTGGAAGGCTTACAGAGCTAGCAGGAGCTGCTCTGAAGCCCATCCATGGTGCCAGCTGCACTGGGGAAGCCTGGTGACAGCTTCTACATTTAATCCTTGCCTCAAACCTTCCCCCAGTGAAATTTAGAAAAGGGAGGAGGCAGCACATGGATACAGCCAATCCTGACACAACACAACCTAAACTGGGACAGCTGAGACCGCTGCCTGGAATCCAAAGACTCCACAGCACAGCGAGTGATGGGAGGGTGTCTTCAGTTCACTGTACTTTATTTGGTTCAAGCGTGCATGAGGTCTGCCTTCTACTTTAGAGGCCTTATCTTAAAAAATACAGAAATTATTTCAGCTGGAGGAAGTGGACAGCTGTGTCAGACAAATGGCTTTACTCATGTTTCAGTGAATACCGGATTAAGGTTACAATTTTTTTTTTACCTTTTTTTTCTTTTTAAGTTCAGATTTCTAAAAATACCTTATTAGTTCTCCTGACAAATCTCTTCAATACTCTACCATTAAGGAAATACGTTGTTAAAAAAGATGCACCTTCACTCCAGGTACTAAGCCAATATCCTTGTTGGAGTACTTAACGGAGCGTCAGCAGCCACCCTTTATTTATCCTAGAAATCTGTGGTTTCTCTAACACAGTTGAGATATTTAACCAATGCAGTTGTTCAGGCACAGCTAGAGAGGGGTTCATTTCAAATAGAGTAATTAATAAAAATTACACTTTTAATATCTGATTTTTTTTGTCTTTTGCAGCCTAATTTCAGATGAAACGCTTGGATAAATTTCATTTACCAAGTCAGTAGCTTACAAATTTAGCCTGTGTTTTCCAGAGAGGGGTGTACTTCATTTTGCAGACTTCACACTCACTAATAAATATTCAAGGCTCAGACAGCCTATATATAGTATCTCATTAACCCAATAAAGATAACCAAATACAATCAGCAAATTTTCCTAGTGCTATCGGAACAATCCTCTCCAGACTCATAAATGGCACATCTATGCATTGCTAATAGGACTTATTTTTAACTTGTGTCATCACACAAGGCAAACTGCAAATAAGAAGCAGCTTCTTTTCTACATAAAAGTTCCACTTGAGTCATAGGGGCACTTAAGGAGAAATGCACCTCAGTGGTACTAATTAGATTTTAAGAGAACAATCCAAATCTTTCAATTTGGATTCGATTCAACAAGACACATCTTTCAATTCTTTCATAAAACTTTCATCACCCTCATATACAGACTTCATAATAAATGTAAGTTTTGCACACTTTGGACAAAGCCAGTGAGTTAGCAGCCAGCCTAAGGACAAACAGCTTGTTTCTATAGCTTCTACCTTAGGAGTTACTAGTTACTAAGCTGCAGTTCTTGTACCAACTGATACTCTGGAAAGAAAAGACCTGAGCGGGTAGTGACTGCAATTCTCTGTTCTGCTCTTAACCTATGTGAGCCTAAAGAAAAAAACAACACTTTTTTCCTACTCAAACAACTGCTTTAATGAATTGGCTGGGAGTTCAGATAGAATTAAGGGAATTTTGATTTCCTCCACATCTTTCTTTCCTCTAACCCCATTAATATCAATCAGAATTGGGCACACTCCACACAATGATCATGTCTACACATTTCCTCACCATTCAGGAACACCACACAATCTTAGTTGTCAACACACAGGCCAAAAGCAGTTTGAAATAAATAGGTATTCTCTGTATGAAAACATCCAAGAGCTTTATTTACTGTATGTGTACTGCAGGTGGCAGACTCAATATCCCTTGTACAATAGCAATATTTCACTTTCAATTTAAAAAAAAAAACAAGACAAAAGAACCACTAAAGCTTTGTACTTGATTCCTTATATATCACACGGAGCATGATTTCAAGAAGAGAAGAGTCTCAAAATGTTTCAGAAAATTATTCTAGCCCTTGAGATTACTAAATTAAGCTTAGAAGGAGAAAAGTGTGAAATAACATGTGCATTTCCTTTACCTCTTCCCTACAGGAAGTCTAGAAAGTGACTTCTAGTTGAATGTCAAATTTGGAAGCAGTGAGATGCTGATACTACACACATAAGTGGTATTATCCTCTGTTGCACAATTCAACCACACTCACAAGGCTATTTCTTGTGCTTATTTTCTACTTGGAGCACCTTTTGCTTTGTAAGGCTGTAAGACTCCTAAAAGACTTCTACTACACTTAAATGGGAGGAAGAAGCAGCACAGGGGAAGAGAACAAGGCTGCAACTGAAAAACAGTTTGTTATTGATTTTGAGAACAAACATCTTCCATGCATTCTTCTGAAAGAATGAAGACAGTTACCTTGATAATAGAAAATGTAATGCTGATGAACAAATTTAATTTAATTTCACTATTATGGAAATGGAAAACCAAGAACTGCCATTTTAGACACAACATATAACTGCTAGAAATTATTGTTACCTTCAAGAGTCACAAACTAAAAAAATATTAACTTAGAAGGCCAGAAATAAGATGGAAAAATATGTGAAATTTTAAGCTGTAATCCACACCACTTTCTGTGCTGAGAATCTCAGAACCATTGTCAGCAGAAGAAAGTCCAGAACAGGAAGGCTCTACAGTTAGCTGACCAGAAGCCCTAAGGCAGTGTTTAGTGCTGAGGACGTTCTGGTTTCTGAGCAATCCCTCCCCAGCTGTTCAGTAACAGAACAAATCCTTTTCACGCCCAACAGGACAGATACTGAATAGCACGATACGCTTGATTCCAGACACATTTTCAGAATGTTCCTAGCTCCCAAGACCCCATTGTGTGAGGCACTGCAGAGAAGAAAACAAAATGATCTAGGTTTTTTTGGTTTGGTTTTCTTTTCTTTTCTTTTAAAGTAAGTAGCTGAATTCAGAACAACAACAAGTCCCAAGAAGGACAGGGCTGAGCAAGAGATGGTGACAGCGAGGGAAAGAAAGAAGAGGAAAGGGAATGCAAGGAATTTAGCATTTTTATGCCCTCCCTCTTTACTACAAAGCAATTTTTATTTGAAAAAAATGAAATAGCTTCCAAAAAGCTGCTTTCATACGTTTCCAATGTGACACAATAACAACTTTGCTAATCTGGACAAGTTGAAGATTTTCTGAATCCCACTAAAACAAATTTAATTTCAAGAGGAAAAGATCTTTTAATTTTCTTTCCAATATATTTTAATCCTTTGAACCCCAGCCTAAAGACAGACTGATAGCAGAAATTCTCAAGATGGAAAAGTCCCAATTTACTAACCTGTTGTGAAGCCCTGGTCAAATTAATCAAATATTAAATGGAAGTAGAAATCAGACAACAGAGGTTATTTGCTGACTGTACTTTAAGTTAAAAGATACTGCTTACCTCATTGTCCTGCAATACGGCTTATTTTATATTTTAGAGAGACAATTTGAAATTTTAGCAGATATAAATGGCCATACACATATGCTACAGGTTTTCTGGAAGTCTTAACCTGAAAACATATTAGGTTGCTGATTTAGATATACTTCACCATTATACACAACAGTAGAATAAAATACTATGCAGCTGGCTCAAACAAGCGTCTTCAGCTGTGGCATAGATGTAATACAAGCTTGTACTCCAAACGTGGTTACTTTTCTGCAGCTATATATGTATGCTCAGTATATAAAAAGTTACTGAAGAGAAATAAACTGCAAAGTTCTTCTAGTTTTGAAACATTATTAAACAAAACGGTTTATGAATTCTACTAGAATTGAACCTGGCACAACTTAACTAGCATTAGTATCCCACATCTCCAAGAGTTCAAAGAGGATCACTTCTTACTCCATTACAAGGTGTTTAAAAGGGATTTGCCATTTCCATATAAAGTTTATGCTGCAAGTTGATTAAAAATAAGTCCGTAAGTCAAATACTTAAGTGCAGACTATCTGATCTGTCTGGTTACCTCAAAATCCATACACTTGAAACCACTTCTAAGTGCACTCTGGTTACAACCTGATGCCATATTATCAGGATATGTGAATACCCCTTAACTCCCTCCTCCTGCTTTCCACACGTTCTAAATAAAACCAAGGAAACCAGAAGGAAAACACCATCCACCATGGTTAGGTCCCTTGACCAAGAATCTGGACCAGGGTGGCAGAGGAAAAGGCAGTCACTCAAGCAGATGTAAACTTTATATCCAAGACATCGGCCTTCTCACAGTGGTCTGAAAGATCAACAATTGTTTCTGTATCACTGAAAACTTTTAAAAAATATTTCAAAAAGGAACAAAACAGTGTTCACAATTCTGCCAAAGGCAGAATACTAGTGCTTCCAAGAAACCCTGCATGAAACTGCCAAGACCTAAAAAACATGTTTTTTAATTTTCTTTCCTATATTTCTTGGACTGCAGTGAAATCTTTTTTCCACATTACTGGTTGCCTCCTCTTCATGTCGAAAACTGAGAACATGTTCATTGTCAGCTTTATCACAAGGCATGCAACTAAGTGATGCATAAAAATAAATTGTGTAATTCAGCTTATATGGGAAATAGGACATGAATACTTCCAGAGTGTGACATACAAACTGCATAGAGAGGAAGGATGCCAAGATTGTTCTCATACCTTCCCTTCAGGTTTTCAAGTTCTCTGTGGTGAAGCATGCTTCTCATGTGTTCTTCCATCTCCTTCAACATGGGGAAAAAAGTAAAATTGGTCAAAACAAAACAAAACAGTGTATCGTATTTGAAAAGCTCACTTTTGAGAACTCTCCTGCCTTGCAGGAACATGTACTCTACTCCTGTAGGGCTGTAGCAGTTGCCATTCCCATTTCTATGACCATGAAAACCCAAGTAGTCAGACTCTCAGGAAGTCATATGATGTTAACTTTCCTGAGAAAGGACGCACACGAATCATTACAATTCAACAGAAGAGGAGCAGAATTCCAGGAGACAAACAGGAGTGCATGTAGCAAAGATTATTAGGCTGATTTTTGACAAATTACTATTGATCATAATTTTTATTAAAAGTCTCATTGATGCCACTCTCCAGAATCATAGTAATCAAAACACTGTTTGCCTGTGCAATCTGAGCAGTCTCACTGCACTTGTATGATGACACAGCCGTAGTTTCATCATCACATATTATTTTACTCTGTCAGATGCACTTCAGAAACTGAGATGTGCATACAATGTCAGCTTGTTGTTTACAGCAACCTTGATCCATGAACTGCAGTGGTAGTATAATTAACTGCCAAGGAAAGAGAGCTGCTGGAAGAGAAATAATGTTCATAATTCAGCAAAACGAAACAGTTCAGAAGGTTTAACTTTCTCTTTGTGCCAAAGCGTTTGGAAATCTTCAAAGAACTAATCATTATCCTCTTCAGTCCTTGCAATCCCATCTGCAAAGGGAAAGCAACATCTTCAACCTTGAAGAGTTGTGTGAACTATGTTGGTATTTGCAAGATATCCACGTGCCATGTGGCTAAGCGGTATCTGAAGGTCCATTAAGAAACACTCAGTGCAGGTTTTGCACGATAGGCAGTATACAGAAGATAACACACCAAATTTATGTGTTAATGAAAACACATGCTGTGCTGTGTAATTCCACATTCTCCTTCCATACGCAAACACAGATCTCTCAAAAGGAATTAAAAAAAATGCACATTACGGTACTCTTAACATAGCACGATTTATAGCCAAATGAGTTTGAGTAGTTTTCATTTATTATCTTTACATAACAATGTCAAAAAAACAAAATCAAAGACCAATATTCTTAACATTCAGAATCCAGCATACTGCACAGCTCATTTTAAGAAAGACGCTCTAAAACACATGCAAATATATTATTTCATTTGCAACGGACTACGTCAGTAATATTCCTGTTGGAGGGAAAAATCCTCCTATTTTGCATAATTTAAAAACGGAAGCACTTCTTATACACGTTTCATATTACTACCTTCATATTTGTATCTACCAATAGATGTAAATCATTAATTATTTACCTTTCTTGAGTTGTACACAATGTGACATAATATGCATTTTCGCTCTCGAACCATGCTTATTATTCTGGAAAGATCTTATCCCATACCTGCAAATAAAAATACTTTTAAAGAACCAACATTCAGGATTACTTTTTTTTTTTAATGAATCTGTTTTAGCAAGGAAAATAAAAATAAGTTACTATTCATGAAAACACTTGTGCCAAGTTTAAAAGAACACATACTCCTTACGCAAAATCAATATTCTTCAAAAAAAGATAAGGTAGTTTTGAATAGTCATCTAAAATAGCTATGATATAACCTAGCCTTCCTTTTCTTTCATTTTGTTCCTTGACCTCCAAGACATTGCACTCATTCTACAAGCAAGCAAAGATCTGTAGGAATTGTCTCAGCTACTCAGATCAGATCATATCGAAACACTTTTCAACTAGGATGATGAGAGGGAGATAAGGAATTGGGGAAACAAAGTAGATCAAACTCAGATCTTTATTAAGGTACACAGGCAACTCAAGTAAGAGATTTATAAGGCCTTAGATTTATAATGGCCTGAAACAAAGGCCATTCATGATATCAGTCAGTCTTCAAGGTTTATCGGTCTATTTATTCACCATAAAATAGAGCCTAAATTCAGTATTTTTCTCAATAACCACCATAAAAGCTACACATATGCATGTACTGAAATATGCAATTTAGACAGCATTTTAAGATACATTCTCTAATACCATGCTGTATATGGGCATCACATGTATTTGAATCATTAACGAAAGCTATTGACTTTCATTAATTATTCCCAATGGTACAAGATTATTCAAAACTTTGCACCAGAATATTAGACATTTTAACACTGATCTACTTAAGATTTGCATATATGCAAATGAAAGCAGCAGCTCAAATAAAATGCCATATGTATTTTATCATAAAGCTGAATACATTAGGAGAGCAATTAGAAAGGTACATAACGGTCTAGGTTACAATATGAAGATGGACATGTCTGCTTAAGTAACAGGTTGTAATCTTTGCCTTTTTCTTTCTCTGAAAAGACACTAAAACACAGAATGATCAAGCATTACAGTAACATTTTATTGACTTGGCAGAGGCAGTTCCTCACCATAACGCGGAAAAAAAAAATTATCTTTTTACTACTAGGCACAAAAGACAAATCCTCCCAAGCTTTGCTACACTACATTAGTCAAACTCAGAGATAACTTAGCTGATACCATCAAACTTAACCTACCAGAGCTGCCTTCAACAGATCATCTCCACAGCTAATTAATTTAGTTAATTATTGACCATCAACCTTCTCTATCAGAGGCCTCAAACCCTCCAAATTTCCAAAATGTGGTTCTTTGACAAATAACTCTTTTCCTCCAGATTTGCATGTCCATTTACAGTTAAGATATGCACCAGCACCTGCCCAGCCGAAAGGGGAAGGAACTGAGAGTAGCGATAGCCCTTTCACCTTTAGTTTCTTCTCTAAAAAAATCCACATCATGATACCAATACAAACACACTTAACACACAACAGGAGATTCGGTCCTCCTCTTATGTTCCCCATCTAGCACTCCTAGGGTACCATTCTTGATCTCACTGAAGTACCTGATGGTGTTTAAACACGCGTTCCTAGCGTTAGCACACGGGCACCTGATGTACTCAAATCATTAGTAACAGGTATTTGTTTTGACAATCGAGGATACTGCACAGCTCATTTCAAGAAAGATACTCTAAAACACATACAAATATATTATTTCATTTGTAATGGACCTGACAAAGGTATAAGGTCATTCAGAACTTTGCACCAGCCTAGGTCACATAAAGCATGCATATAAAATTATATGATAGCAGTAATTTGCATGCAAAGGCACCTGCCTTCAAGGAAGGTCATAACACAGAAGTTTTGGAACAAAGTATTTTACAATTATTTGAAACCATATATAAAGAGTAGAACTTGTTTTAAAATGTATTTAAACTGAGACAGGAGCTAAGGAAAATTTCAACAAATTTGGGTAGAGATAGAAAATGAGATATTTCAGCCTTGTGGTTTTCCAGTAGGTTATTAGATGAGTGTAGTAGCACATCACACTGTTTATACACAGGTCAGCTGTGCAGCTGCAACACAACAGAGCTAAGAGAATTATTTATGATGATACACAAGTGACAAAGGTTTAGATGCCTCCCCAATACAGGAGAGCGGTTTTAATGTGATTAATATGAAGTTACTCCTGAAAAGCAAGGGTGCTTATCCTTGCACCAATTTCAGGTATTTCCTTTGCATTAAAATATTCTCCACTCCCCCAACATTCTTCACTAGCACTACTTTGTAGTTTAGCAGAATAATTCCCTACACGCATTCAGGATCTTGTTCAAGATTACTCAACTATTTATAGAATTTGTTCTGCACAGGAGTGGAAGAGCAGCATGGGGCTTTCATCAGGAAAAGCAGGCCAGTTGAGTGTGGTGACTTGCTCACACCAGTTAGCACATAACATTAAAGAGCTTTCACAAGTAAAGCTAACATTACACCTGTTTTGGCTAATTAAAACATATAGTAACTATACACGATTACAGGAAGAGTTTTAGGCTAACTGCCCAATCAACTGGTCATTACTTATGACAGAGTACTAAAAATACTAATGGAATTCAAATGCTATTGGATGTCACTATGAAAAGTGAAACTTTCACCGCCACAGAGAGAAGCCCTTAGAGGCAAGGGCTCAGAAGTTCAGAGATTTAGTAGATGCTACAGGGACAGGGAGAATACCAACCCACATTCTATTTCCAGATCACCTCTTGACTTACTGTCTACATAGAGATAAACCATTCTGCCTCATCGTTAGCTTTCTCCCAAATCCTGCTAAGAAATCCGAGGCTCGCTTTACTGACTGTAAGAGAACCTTCATGAAGTACTCCAAGAAGCATTATAAATTCAATGTATTTCCTCATTCACTATGCAACAGCAACAAGAACCAGACAGCTTTTGAGCCACGTAGTCAGCAACAGCATTTCATCTCATCATACACTGTTCTGTTCAGTCACAAAACTGAGAAACCTCATATGGAGAAGCTCCATAAACATAGCTTTCTCTACATAAATGCAGGCATATTTGAATTCTTAACCAAAAAAAATCCCACACCTTCAAACAGCCTTCAAGATTTTATCAGATTTAACAGTTTGTGCCTTTGAAATCATCAGCTTGCTGCATCGCATAGGAAATTACCTCTTATGGGACGTTAATGGGAAAACAAGCTACTCTAAAACTGAGCATCAAACTGCAAGCAAAGACAAGGCTTTGCCAAAAAGAACCCAGCGCCATATAAAAGAAAAACATGCCAACAGCAAAACATAAAGCCTTCAAAACAACTTTCTATTTTGAGCGAATGTAATTGTTCAGTGGGTGATTTTTACATTTGTTTTAAAGAGATGCATTTTACAATAATGTGATGTAAACGCAACCTGCCCATAGGCTGCACCTGCCCAGAGCTTGTTTTAATCAACTTAATCAAGTCTGCTACAGAGATTTTGGAGAACACTTCTCACAAGTAAAAATAGTCTACAAAGAAAATAAGGCATTAGACTACTTCCTGCTACAACATCCATTTGTCCACAGTTATTCAACCTTACCGGATAACATACATTAAAAATGTACGTCAAGGTTAAATCTGTTACAGATCAGTGGCTGAACGCTCTGACTATATAAAGCCACAAGTGCCATGGAGTGGGGCGGGCAGCCCAGCATTCCAGCTGCCTAGAAATCCTCAGGAGGCCTCAAAGAGCTCAGCAGTGTTGGCCCGTCTAAAGGCCTTCCTAAATGCTGCACGTCCCTCCAGACAGCAGTGGAAACTCTACACTTGACAAGAACGGGAGTCTAGAAGTTCACTGTGGCAGAAGGTTCTGCAGCAACGTGCTCCTCGGCTCCTCACAGGGATGTTGTTCCTGTTGCTTTAGTGAATTCTCCTGCAGCAACCGATTGCACCCATCCTAGTGGAGCTGCAGAACAGTAACGCAGCTGCCACAGCCACAGGAGAGAAGAGCAGAGAGGAAAGAAGCAACTCAACAAGAGATGCATCCATGAAATCATTAGGTGGTTGATGGGAGGAAATGGTGGACACAAGGTCATTTTGACTTGGAGAGAAGCCCCTTGCTCAGAAGAATTCAGAATGGAAGTGTATTTAGGCCCTGGAAAGCACTTAACCACTGCTAAACTAGATCATAAACAGTTTGACGATCAGCCTAACTTATTTTGCTAATCTGCCACGAAGCCTGGTCTTTTCACTGGAAAACCCCACATAGGCCTTTGAAAGCTGTATCCAACACCTGTTGTGATAAACAAATGTTACAAAGCAATAACAATTCCTAATCTAATTTGGTTCTAGTAAAGCCTAGTAAGGGAGACAGATTTTCTTAGGGAAAAACTTCATTACTATAAAACCACTTCCCTGTATTACATGCTGCTCCAAAGATCAAAGCCCCGCACTGCTGTGAGAGTGCTCTACAAAAGTAATTCATCATAACACGACCCAGGACTACGCTCAAATTTCATCACCTCAAGCAGAATTTACACGGAATAAAGCACCGACATTGGAAGCCTATCTTTCCTTCCCAGGAAGGAAAAGTGCCTTGAGGCACCTTGAATTCACTATGCATCTACTTGCTAGATTGTAACTTTACCAATTACCTTAACGTTCCTTATGGGCATATGTGGGAAGCACTTGAACCTTTCTTCTGAGATGCTGATCTGTGCAACCCAGCCTGATCAACAGCCAGAAACTTCAGGACTTAACTAAAGTTACGTCATGACGCACAGCATTATTCTCCTCTGGCACACTATCACACAGCGTACAAGCTACTTTGTAGGCACAGGTGGGTTTTGGTAATATGGCAAAGGAGATAACTGTATCAAACAGCCCAATATTTAAAATACTTGTACCAGAAGTAAGACTTTTAAGGTAAATTCTTCCCTGCTTTCCAAGATCTTACTTCATCCTCATGACAGACTGAGGGTACTCCAGATCCCTCAGCGCTGAAAGAGCACCACTGCACAGCCAATGTTATAACTGGGTGGCCAAGTGCTCAACTATTTTGACATTGAGCCAGAAGAGGAGAGTAATTTCATAGGTCAAAGCTCTTTAAGTTCCTCTTAAAAGCAATAAAGTTGATCCACTAACTAGCCTAGAAGACACCTATCAGAAACTGTTTGCATGCTATCCCATGAGAACAGTTGGCTTTATATAGGGAGGGTATACACTGGAGATAAGGAGGCTGTAGAGAAATACCTTAAACAAACAGACCAGCGCAGGCACAGGAACACCTGGCATAAACACAGAGTTTTCATTGATATGTATTTTTACTTCAACTAAGTCTAAGAACGAGGTACAGACCAGAAGAATACATACACCTTAAGTCACAAACTGCATCTTCTAATTCCCTGTATACAAGCAATGCGAATAACTTCCTCATATCCAAACTACATTTTCCTTGCTGTAAACTGAAATAATAATTCCTTCCTTGTAAAAGTAAATACCTTATTGTTATCTTGCTTGTGATTGTTTTTTATGCACTGGAAGATTCAGGGATATACACTGCCCTAACTGGAACGGAGAGCTGCTCAGCGTTATTATCATAGAATGGTTAGAGTTGGAAGGGACCTTAAAGATCATCGAGTTCCAACCCCCTGCCCTGGGCAGGGACACCTCCCACCAGACCAGGTTGCTCAAAGCCCCATCCAGCCTGGTCTTATTGCTGTATGCTGTCATTTAGGGACACCTAAAATCCACATACCTGGAAAGCTTCTGTTTTCCCCTAGACTCCCAGTCCATTTTTAGACATAGGCAAACTCTTTCTTCAGATGTTTTTCTCAAACATCACATTTCCTGAGCCTATTAGAATCCCTCCTTCCAAATTGCTCACAACACTCTTAAAAAAATGTCCAAAACCGAACACAGTACTCCAACTAAGACTCCTATCAGCACTCTTTGGAGGGGGACATTCTTTGTACCCCTACTACCATTATAGCCTCAAACATAACTGCTAACAATTGAGACAAAGTCTAATTAAGTAGCAACACAGTGATCAACAATATGGGGAACAGATAACCTACCCAATTTAGATATTTATGTGACTTAAAAAAGAATTCATGTCAGCTTATTGACAACCTTGTGTCGATTTATAAAAGGCTCCTTAACAAACAGACCCTTATAAGAATGACAGAAATACAGCCAAATGTTACAGAAATAAGCATAAACTTAAGTGGCAGGTATCTTTTTCCCTTCCTAGAGTATTTAAGCTCATAGTACCCTTCACAGGTATGCACACTATGTCTCTTTATTGGAACTTACAAGCAAGGACTCAGAAAATAAATCTAAACAGACTACTCTATGCATCCCATCTATTGCAGAGTCACAGAAGCGGGTACCTGGCCTTGGCAAAATGATGCAGATTCCCTAAGAATACATAGATGCAAGAGAGCCCGTAGGAGAGCACTCAGTCATCAGACTTCTTCTATTTATGCAGTCACTACAGAGTATTAAGAGTCACTGGAAAGTGATTTGAGGCACTTAAACCAAGGTAGTCAGGTCACATGTCAGTGTATGGAGCTTTAGTGCCAAGTATATTCAAGTTAAGGATCCCAGACATTAAGACAGCAGTCATTAATGACCAGGCAATAGAAATACAGGGGTTTGTCTGAATTCTCACACCTCTGTAAAACAGGTCGTTTGTCCCAGGGCTGAACACTAGGGGCTCCGCCAATTTGGGATTAAAACGTAAAATAGTCTGGGACTAGATGAGAAAAATCTACACGACAAATATGAAAAACATTTTCACAAAAACAAAGAAGTTATTTGTAATGTACAGTATCTTCTTATTTATCCATAATCAGCTTGAGTCAAATGACATCTCAAATCTTACGACACCATCTGGTGGCAGAGTTCGTGGAAGATGATTACCAGATGTTAAAAAGATTCCTAATTCCAGGTATGTTATGTATTTTATCTTTAAAAGATAAAGTGCAAAAATACCTTATTTTTACCTCGATGAAGTTAACGACAAGTCTTAGCATCCCTGTACACAATTTGGATCTGTATTTCTAGGATAGTGGCCACTGTTATTCTTTGTACTGGATATCGGAGCCCTGCATAAACTAAGATGCATTTAGCTGACATCTCTTCAAACATGTGATGCTCTTGGACATATGGGCTAGAAGTTACCTGAAGTTTGGTCACAGTGACTCAGGTAACAGACTAACATGTTTGGCTAAAACCAATTATTTGTTCCAAATTGAAAACACTAGACCATAGTGCCTATTTAACAAACTTTACATACAAAAAGACCCCACAAATCAGTCAATAGTGGAATGCGGTGACGCAAATGCAGTTGCCTTTTACTGCTAGTTCAACTGAAGTGAAGCAAAGACTGAAAAAAAAAAAAAAATATAATAGAGTTATCTTTAACAGAAGAGACTTCAGGACAGGAATCTATTTTCCAAGCTAACTAGTTACAAAGCCGCATTGCCCCAGAGAACCTGCAATATTTATCCCAAATGTTGCAGTCCTAACGGGGAGATAATTTCAAAGTTCGGCAAAACTATTAACCTTTTTTTTTTTAAAGTGTTAACTGTTTTTTAGACCAGGACCTATCGGTTCTGCAAAATGGTCAATTAGTTGAATATAGTAATTGAGGCTTGACTGAAAGAAGTATAAAATGACAAAAGAACAGAAAAAACCAGCAGAGATGTAGGAAAAGCAGCCCCAGGAACTCATGCTGGAAACAAAGTCCATCAAAATTCAATCTTCTTCTCTCTCAGGTCACTCTTCACAACTTATCTGTTCTACAAACTTCTTTAAAGGTGCTCTTCAGAAGGGGCAGGATGGAAGGCAAAAAGGAAAGCTTCTTACTTGCATGAGATTGTTGTTACCAAACCACTATCAATAAAGTATATTGAAGTATAAACAGTAATCATCAATGCCACTTCTATCTAATGTTCATAAACTTTTCCAAGCTGAAGCTCATAAATTGTATTAAGAACTGTTCCTGTATGCTTAGATTTGCATGTGAACTACCCTGCTTGCAATGGTGAGTACTTAATTTTAAACATCTCATATTTCATTATATCGTTAACACATGTTTCACACTACCAGTCCCACTCTTTTTAGGTTACCAAACACTTATCACCACATTCACACATGCTTTCACTAGATCATGTCTTTCAGCTGTATGTCATGAGCAAAGTAACTAAGCAACTCTACACTCAAAGCCACACTTCAGCAGTAGAAACACTTCTGGGCAGGCACACAGAGCATGATAGCTACACAGCTGCAACAGAGAAACTGCTCTAACAAATCTTATATGTAACTGAATAACACTGTTCAGAGATTACTCCAGCAATAAAGGATACTCAGGATGTAAAGCAAGACGTACGCCTACCCCAAGGCCCACAGCCCCTCTAGGCCAGGCCTGCCCCCTGCCCTCCCCTTCCCTCCCCAGGCCGCCCCCTCCACCACAGCCAGAGCAACCCCCCATCACCCCCGCTGCCGCCACAGACCTCCCTCAGGCCTCTGCTCCCCCACCCACCCCCGGTACTCACACATCGCACCCCTCGACAGGGCAGAAGCCCGGAAACCCATCCCCCTGTCGGCACCGAGCAGGCCCGGCCGCCGTTCGCCCCGCAGCCCACCGCCCTCACAGCACCAGCGCCAGGCCGACCCCACAGAGACCCGCGGCGCACGGCGGGGCGGGGAAGCTCTTCGGCAGAGCCAATTAGGCAGCGGGAAAGAAGCCGCGCTGCACGCCGGGAGGGACGCCCGCGCCGCCGTGGTGCCTGCCGGGAAATGTAGTCCGGGCGGCGGGACACCTGGGCAGAGGCACTTCAGGCGAGGCCAGCGGCACTTGCCCATCGGATAGGGGCATTTACCAACCCATAATACTAAGAAGCGCTATTATTTGTGTTAGTATAGCGCTATGAACATCGTGCCACGTGCTGCCGCTCTACAAAGCTGGCCCTGAAAACCACAGGTACCTCAGCAGCAAGAAGCCACCCAGGACATGGTGCTGGGCCCGGGTGGCTGCGGCTGGAAAATCCATTCCAGGAGCTATCTGAAGGACAGAAGGTGAAGTCCATGTGCTCATGCCCGGGCTGTGCAGTATGCCTTAATCCACTGGGGACTTTTAAGAAGCTCAAGCATCCGCAGAGAAGGGAAACCAAGGTCGGGTTGCGAGGCCACAGCGGTGTGAAGGACTTCAGACAGACGTAAAGAGCCGCACAAACTGCCTCTGGCCTCGATGCTGCAAGAGCTCCTGGCACCACTCCGAGTTAGCAGCCTGACAGCAGGTTCGTGATCTGAATGGCAGCCCCAACAGGGAAGAAGTGACCCACACCTGAGAAGGAACGCACCTCAGGAAAGGCTCACTGGCTAAGCCGCAACAGACAAGGTCTGCAATGCCAAATGGCATCTTTCCCTTTCTAGTCTCCTTCTCTGGTAACAGCAGAGGGGCCCACACACTTCCTCTTTATAGAGAGTAACTCACCTGGTGGTACGGTTTGAGGAACCCACAACAATTTGTTGTTGGTTAGACAATTATTCTATGTGTGACCCCTCCCCACTCCCTTCAGGAAGGGGAATTGGGAAAAACAAGGAAACCTGAGGGCTGAAATATAAACAGATTTAATAGAATAAGACTAGCTAAGTAACATTGATAATACTAAAGAACCAATATTGATCCTGTATTGATGTAAAACATACAAGGATTATACGCAGCCTATTCTATGAGAAGGAATCTGTGCACTCACAGCTGGGGACAGCAGATGTGGGGCACTGAGAGCACTATGGGGTCTGGAGGAAGGGGTCCAGCACGGGGCAAGAACTTCCCTGGACTGCCACCATCCAGGGTGAGAGAGAACTTCTTGGCAAACTTTGTAATTTCTATAGAATGCGACGTTTATGGTATGAAACAATCCTGTTGGGCAGCTTAGGTCAAGTGCCCAGGTCTCACTCCTCCTCATCCTCGCACCTGGCAAGGCCCAGAAACGCCCAGACCTTGAACCCCACACACCACAGCTGGCTAGAAAGTAGGTATTTTCACAAATTCAGGCACTGGGGTCTCCTAAAAGCACGTTTTTTCCAGGCATTATAAATTAGCCCTGTGTTTCTCAGGCCAGGATACCCTGAGGAGAGCCCCACGGGTTTAAGCAGGGATATTTGTCATGAACCCCACTATTGACCCAGTGCCCACACAGGGAACCGCGCGAGGCCGCGGCGCATGCGCGCAAGCTCTCTCCGGGCGCCATGTTGGGTGTACGGGGCGCCATGTTGGGTGTCCCGGGCGCCATGTTGGGTGTACCCGCCGCTCCGCCCTGCCCGCCCCGGGGGTGTCTGCTCTTCGCCGCCATGTTGGGAGTGGCGGGGCCCGCTGGGCGGTGCTGGTTCCCGCTTCCGGGGGGCCGGGCGGTGAGGCGCTGTCGGGTGGCGGCGGGGGACAGGCGGGAGATGGGCTCTTAAAGGGGCGGCTCGGCTCGACTCGGCGGCGGCTCGGCTCCGGTGGGGTGTGAGGGAGCGGCGGTCGGTGGTGCCGGTAGGTGTACGGTGGCTGGAGTTCTCCGCGCTCCGGGCGGGGGCAGCTGGCTGGGGGATCCGGTCTGTGGGCGCCTCCCTGCCGCGTAGCGCCCCGGGCGGGGCGGGCTCGGCTCGGCACCGTGGGGGCCCAGCCTGGGCCGCCCTGCCTCGGCTCTGGGGTAACGGGGCGGCCGGGTGCGGGTCTGGGGGAAGGCCCTTGGAGCCGCGGCCATGGGCCGCCCCCGTCCCCGGGTGTGCTTGGAGGCCTTGGCCGGCCCTCCCCTGCGAGGGGCGCCCAGGTGTTGCCTGCCGGCTGGGGGAGAGGCGCCCTGCCGGGCCGCTCCTAGGGTACGGGAGCAAAGCCTCCTCTGGCTACCCCTTCCTAGGCTGGCGTGGTGCCCTGCTGCCTCTGGACTAATTGGGGAGATGCTGTTGTGGTGCGTAGTGAGCAGTAGGCATCAAAAGTAAGCTGTGCTTTTGTGCTTCTCCTCACCGCGCATCTGGGTGCCCTTGGCATTTCTGGGAAGGTAATGAAGAGTCAGCTTTATTAGTCACTTTTGGTTTTTTTTTTTCCTTCCCCTCGCTTTCACTTTTGCTCCGCACGATGGAGGTTATCCAGTCGATACAATGTGACTTGACAACATGAGCAAATCAACAAACTTCGGAAATTTTTTTTTTATGCAACTTCTCTATTTGCCTTCCTCTTCTTTCACTCTCTTAAAAAGGGCAGTAGATAAATATTCAGCATTCAGAACGAAGCAGCTGGGTGTTGCTTTACTTCTTCATAAACAAACCTGATTCTGTGCTGCAGAGGAAACAGCTATGTAGGAAGGTATTTAGGGACAAAGGAAAAGCCTCCTATGATGCCAATTGCTTGATTCATTGACTTGAGCAATTAATTGCTTACTGACAGTCTAGTAACCAATTATGTGCCTGACCTCCTCCGCTCTGCAGTTTTTGAAGTAACTTTTTAAATAGCACAGTGTGTTTCATTAGAAGAAATGAGATCTGTTGTGGTCTGTATGTGGGTCTAGGGTTGATTGCTCATTTGTGTTGGCCAGTAACTGATTTAGAAGAGATATCACGGGGCTTTTCCAGGGACAAAAATGAATTGTTGAGATGAGTATGGAACTGAACGCCCTGCACAGAGGAGGTGGCATTGCTAGCGCCTATTCTTTGCGCTATCGCCTCTGTGCAGTGTGTTCAGGAAGCTGATAAGAGAACGCAGGAAGCATGCAGAGTAGTGTCTTGTTCTTGGGTCCTTGCCTCATTCCCCAGGGTCACAGATGCTTTATTCATTTATCTTGTAGGCCTAATCGTATGGAGAAGTACATTCTGGTGCTGATAGCGTGTACCACCCTCCACTAGCTGGGCTGAATTTCAGCTAGCAAGTAGAATAACTGTTTGTGTTAAGGAAGGGTTTTAAAAAAAAACACAACTACTTCTACATTAGTGATAAGAAGAACTTGAAAGAACAAAAAAAAACCACCCAGCCCTTGGTCCAAAGCCATCTAATTTGTAAACTCTCTAATTTTTAATCTTTGCAAGAATGCACAGAAATTTCATAAATAACATTCACATTTTTGTAAGAATATTGTTTCATGAATTTTTCTATCTTTGGAGAAGGCAACAGCTTGCTTCACAAAAGAAGGAACTGGGAGAGCATCCATGATCACCTGAGGCTGTACCAATTTGCTGATGGCTAAAAGTATAGCTCGTGAGATACTGGCTTTCAGTCAGTTGCTGCAACAGCAGGGTTGTGTCATCTCCTAGTTCCTACCTTTGTGGTAAAATTACCCAGAAGAAGACATAGGCTGCATTGCTCAATGATACTTTTACATGTATTGGTTAGTAGCTGTTATTTAAAGTTTGGGGTTTTTTTTCCCCCTGGTATGTATAGGAAACATCCAAGGAAAGAACTAGCGAACTGGGAATTGTAGTATTTTAAGGTTTAATACTTTAGTATTCTTACTAGTAGTTTATGTTAAAAGGATAAAGTACAATTATTTCTCTTTCTGTTTTTTATCTGAAATGAAGAGGTAGTCAAATGTAGTTATTTGCAAATAGAAAGGGTAGAATTCTTTTATATCATGACTTTATAAAGAATAGTAACTTGGACATACATGTATGAAAGTTTTCCATTCAGCTCTGCTGCGTTTAGTCCTGGCGGCCAAAAACTTTTACTAGATTTTTGAAGAGGAAAACAACATGAAGATGTAAGCATTAGAGTTCTGCTACAACACTTTGTAGAAGTTATGTGGTTTTCATGCAAATAGCTCTTTTGAGAGAAAGAAAGAAATTATTCTAGAAGGCAGACTTAATAAACCTTACGGTTTTGGCATTAAAGAGATAATCTTATACTAACTTCCAGCTCTCACAGCTCTTGTCTTCCATGGCCAAAAGTATTATGCCGATTTCTTCTTCTCTCACTTTACTTGTTACTCACAAGAAAACTGTGAGCCTCTTACTTATTCTCCATTTATGGAACCAGGCACCAAGGTACAGCCTGCTGTGTGTTATTGATGTTACCAAAATATCGTTAACAGAAAAAAAAGGAAACATTTGTACTTAACTTCTAGTTTAGAGTTATCAGTGGAAGAGGAAGAAAACTATGTGATATTGGTTATATGCGACACTTGACAGAGAAGGGGCTAGGTTCAAATAGAGGACCCCCAAATGGTGGGGAATTAATCTATGATATTTAGTGAATGTGATGGACGTATGACAGATTTCTGAAGGGCATTCAGTCAGTCAGATGCACAGAATGGCTGCATGTCAGCCAGAGGTGCCGGACAAAACCTTATGGCTGTTCAAGTTGGGTGGTGAAAGTGCAGACGATCAGAACAGTTTATTGGTCTGGTGTGAGTAGACCTGTCTGGTTGAAGAAAAATTGTCACTTTTGACAGCCTCTTCTGCCTACAGTCCTTTCCACGTACAGACTGTGTAGCTGCAGTTGAGCAAGCACTTTATGATCAGAACAGCTTATTGGTCTGTGAGTAGACCTGTCTGGTTGAAGAAAAATTGTCACTTTTGACAGCCTCTTCTGCCTACAGTCCTTTCCACGTACAGACTGTGTAGCTGCAGTTGAGCAAGCACTTTATTAGGCCTTGTGGTACCATGTAATTGGTTCAAATTCACAAAGATCGTTAAGACAAAAAATTCCTATGGGTTTTGAGTGCTTTGGATAGCACAGCCTGAATATGCCATAGCTGTTGTAAAAGAAGAGAGTAAATTTTCTTTTCTCCTAGAGCTAATAAGCCTTAGAATTGCTTCTCAGCTAGTGCTGAAAAGCATATTCAAACAGCATGTAAATTGTCTACTCTAGCTGTATTACCTGAAAGTGTCTTATATGCCTCTGAAGAGAACTGGGATTGAGAAACCCTTGAAAAGACTATAAACCTCACTTTTTTTAATGGCTTTTGAAACTTGTTTACATAAGAAACTGAGTGTTGGCATAAATAGCTGGCATCCAGTTTACAAGTAATTCTGAATGAAAAAAAACAAACACTTGTAAGGAAGAAAATGTGGTTGTGCAGAGGAGTATCTTAGACCAATGACGGATACAACAGAGAAAGAGTTCATGGTAATTTTTTACTGTGTGCTCTGGGTAGATGGGTGCCAAAGATGACTATGCTGTAGCTGGCTGCATAAAACAGTGCTTTGATCTTGAGCCTCTGTCCATTCAAATGCTTTTTTTTTTTTTTCCCCTGAAGTCTTTAATGTGCCTGTTGTCAGGGAATCCCAGCCAGAGAGCTGCTGTTGGATGAAATGATGCTGTCTTAAATTACCTGCTTGTGATCAGGAAGCTAAACTTGGAGACTTACATGCAGACAGTAGGCCACTGCTTCTATTGCACTTGGTCTTATGAAAGATATGGCTTGGCAAGCATTAGCTCTCAATTCAGTAATTGGGGTTGGGGCAGAACTCTGGTTAAATACTGAACTGTAGTAACGTGAGCAGTACTTTGCCCAAACAAAGACTTGCACTGTGCTATCCCAGGATCATCCTACTGCTAATGCAGGCATAGCCATAGCTTGTATCAATCTGTCACCTTCAGTTTTTTTCAAAACAAAGAATTTACTGAAATGCTTCAGCTGCTATATTTGTGACAGCAAATTAAGATCTCTAAGGCAACGATGCTTTGAAAGGATCTGGCACCATCAGCCCAAAAGCACCTGTCATGTCCCTTGGACACACCTTGAGTTTTTAAACGGTTCTGCAAGATCACCTTCGCTGTGTCTTTCCTTCAGCCATCTCCAACCTAATGATTTCATGTAGGAGAGAGAACTGAAGATTTTTCAGGGTTTTTTGGAGCCATGACTAAATGCATAGTAAGTAGGGGGGAAAAGCCTGTGCAGACCTAAGTTTATTTTCCTTATCTCATTTTTCCTCTTGTCTAAGGGGTAGAAGTAACTTAAGTCTAATCCGTCCTCAACTGGCTTGGAGAGTAATATCCTAATTTTAATATGCGTTATAATAGTGATCTTATTGGATGGCTTAGCACAATATGAGTAGTCTTGTGAAGAGAAAAATCTTACCTAAAGCTTGTGGTCAGAATTGGAATTCCAAAGAACTTTTTCTGTGCTCACAATCTCCACAGTACAACATGGCAGAAAAGACCAGTTCTTATGATTTGCAGGCCCTCGATTTATTTCCTTGCTGCTCTTTTTTCCTGATGAATCTTCCTTTTTATGAGAGAGTGATAGTTAAGATTAAGAATATCTTGTAGCCTTCTAAGTTTCCTGGTAGAAAAGTTTCATGAGGCCCATTGCTTCAAGAAAATGTATTTTTGTAGCGAGCTTAATCCTGCATAGTTTGTAGGTGCCAGGTTTTCTTGGGTAGAAGGGTTAAAAATTCCAGTTTCTCAAGGGGTAGAGGGGGAGTTGCACTAAATGTGTTTAATCCGTGCAGTCTGGTGACCCGGTAAATACTGCAGAATACTTTCTGATAACAAAAAGTAAATACAGCTGACATTACATCCTTCTTTAAAGGAATTCTAATTTGTATTCAGGCACATTAGTTTCTTGTTTAAAACTTACCACTGTAGAGAGAAAATAAACTGAAATTGCTGTAATATTATTAAGAAGTCTCTTTGTAGACTTATTTTTCTTTTTTTATTTTGGTTATTTTGTGGCTAGGGCTTTTTAAGTGGTAGGAGAGGGAAAGCAAAGGAAATGGACATTGAACATTGATATTAAAATAAATGCTTGCCTTAGCAGGTCTTACATGATAATAAAAATACATGCCAGGAACACTTTAGCCATGTCAGGTATCTTCTCACTGAATATTTTGTCTTTATTGAGGAATCTTAATGTCTTGGATATAAAGTAATTTTGTCATATACCATTAATTTAAGAGCCAGATACCTCAGCAGGTGTTTTCTGGTTCCTAGGCAGAAAGACAGAGGAATGAGTATTTCTTCTTTATGTATGTATGCTGTGTTCTGTTGGAATAGCCAAGTTATTTCAATACAAATGGCCTCCTCTTGGGTATTCTAACTTCTTTAGAGATACCTTGCAATACAGGGATGAGCTATGTTCCAGCTATTCCAGTTAGACATGCAGCTATCAAGCGTGTATTGTTGGAAACAGGCTTTTTCTGGAAATGTTTAGTTTCTTCTCAATTGCTCCTGTGTGCATTTTTGGATGTTACAAAATGCTGTATGGTGAGATGTCTTCTTGTTCCTGCCTAGGGAATGTCTCTTTTCTTCCCCTGCAGAGTGGCTGGGCAGGTTGTGTGTGTGTTTACGAAAGCAGTGCTGGCCAACTGAGTTGGACAGACTAACGGGAGTAAAGCTATGGCTTTGTGGAGTTTAATGCATTTTCAGCTTTAAACAGATACTGTAATCAAACCAGTTCAAAGAGCATGCTTTCTTAAGCCTGCCTTAAAAAGGAGATGCTGTATTGTTTTACATAGCTCTAATGGCAATGGCTGAAAAGTGAAGGCAGGTAAGCTTGCTGGGAAGTCTAGAGGAAAAAAACTGTTCTGTCACTGTTTGAGGTGA
This sequence comes from Calidris pugnax, assembly GCF_001431845.1. Classification (NCBI taxonomy): domain Eukaryota; kingdom Metazoa; phylum Chordata; class Aves; order Charadriiformes; family Scolopacidae; genus Calidris; species Calidris pugnax. The sequence goes on from NW_015090921.1 coordinate 5,745,228, forward strand.
CATAAGACATCAAGAAATGATCAGAAAAGGCCATCAAGTAGCTGTACCCTGTTATCAGTGATAAAAGATTGTCAGAACATTTGTCTCTTAACCAAGTGTTCCGAGTGGTTTTATTTAGCATCCTTCCACATAGGTCAGTTATCCTAGCAGTTGTAAATTGAACATCTGAACTATTGCTTCAGATTATGTTTTCATCTCGCAAGAGGCAGAACACTACAAGTGTCCAAATATGAACATCACAAGATAAGCATGTGCAGACCTCAGCTTTGAGGAATTGTGGAAGTAAGTGTTTTGCTCTGTATTATGGATATCTGCTGCGTAGGAGGGTTTTTTTTCCTTCCTATCTTGCAGCTGAATTTCTTCAGTGTTAGGTAGATTCATAAACAGTTTCAAGACCCAATAGCATCAATTTAGGGGGTAAGTGGGAGGAATGCTGTGAGTTCCCATAGAACTTGCTGTCTGGCAATGGACTTGTTCAGGAGGCTGTGAGGAAGCCAAGGGAAAGCAAAGCTGCTCTCGCAGCTCAGAACTGGTAGGTTCAGTGGCAAGTGCTTGTGTTCTCAAGCCATTGCCTGGTGTCAAATGCAACTTCAGACACTTCCTGGTTTAGTGTGTTATTACTAACTTATGTCAAATAATGGATTGCTAGTTCCTTCATGAGCTAACATAGACAGGACAAAGGTGGAGAGGGGAATAGTCTGATAGCTGACAGTACATGAAGGAGTTACTTCATGTAATTGCTATGTCTCTTCATGTAAGTACTATCAGATTTCAACATGGCATTACCTTTCATAGGACTTTATTAATATCGCAGTTGTTAGCCAGGGTGAATTTAGTATAGAGTACGTGAGCTTCAGTCCTGAACTTAATTCACGACTGTCAAATTCATGACTGTCAGCTTCCAGTGATATGTTACCTTCCAAACTGTACCACCATGAATTACTAGCTTGGGAGGTGGCTGTTGTCTCCTTCCTTCTCCTTTTTCAGTCTTGCTGCTGGTTTGTTTTTCAATGGTTTCTCCATGAATAGTCTGTTCAATGAAATTCATTCTGGCAGTATATTCAATGAAACAAAACTCAGTAACTGGCCTGATAAAGTATATGTACCTTCTTCAGATTTTGGGTCCTTTCTCGATGTGAAAGTAGTAGTATAATGTATTTGCAAACATCTGTTCGAAGGTAAGTGTTATTACCCATTTAAGACTTATTTTAGAAACGAATCCTTATGCATGCCAGAGAATTGCCCTTGCCTCAAAAGCAAAGAAGCCGGTATTGTAGTGTGCAGCGCTGGCTTCAGTATAGCCCTGGGGTCACTCAGAGACAGCTTCTGGGCCAGGGTTATGTCACTGGGCCAGCAGTTGTGCTTGTGCTGGTGTGTGACCTCCTGGGGAGGCCGAACCCGCGGCTGCAAAAGGAAGCAGGACACCAGGGCTGCTGAAAAAGACATCTCCGGCTCGCTCTGGGAATACAGCTGCGTTTCCGGCCCCGTTATGCAATTGCTGTTGGATTCTTGGGAAGCTGCTGTATTCGTAGGGTGGGGATATGATAGCCCTTTTGCTGTCCAAGATGAGACATGTATTATGGCTTCAAGCTGCAGAAGTACCTGACGCTGTGACACCCAAAGTAGAGAAAGGCTGGCCAAACCTGCAACAAATACAGTAAACCAGATATTGCTTTCTTTTCAGAGCAACTATAAAATTGAAATGTCGTCGTGTTTCTGAATATTAAGTAAGTGTGAGGTCTTTACCCAAAGAACTAGTTAGATATGATTTTCCTGTGCTTAATCTAATTCAGTGAAAATGGGTCCTTTCTTCCCTGTCCTTGCTTTACTTGTCCCTAGCTTTGCAAAACAGCTTGAAGGGCATTCCCAAGTTCAAAGTTCAGACTGAGCTGCCCTAAATAGACTTTGTGAAAGGAGCTTAAACCAGTTAATGAAAATAAGTCACTGATTACATAATGAAATTAGAGTACTGCAAACTGAGCTACTGGAGGCCTTGTGTGAGAGCTTTTGCCATCATTTTAAAAAATTAGACAAGCTGGTGTTGACAGGTACTTAGAAAAACCTCCTCTAGGTCCTCATATGGATGTTATATATGTTATATATGTTAGGTAATAAGACCAGACTTGCTGAAGTATTCTCTGAATTCTGAAGTACTTCAGGTGTAAAAGTGTCTTGATTTCAATTTGCCCTCAGGTACACATGATTCCTGCAAGGAGCTATGGACAGCATCCGTTCTCTAGCTAACAGCTGAGTGAATCTGCATTGATTTGCCCTTCTAGGAGCAGTTACTACTGTTATGTCTTCTAAAATACTGATCTTGTAGGGGAAGAATGGAATGTAGTTCTGTTAAGCAAGATGTTGGAGTGATCTCACTGGATAACGTAAACTTAAGTGGAAGCTACTCATGTGAAAGAGCAAAGATTAATTTAAAGTTAAGGGGGAAATTCATTTTAAAATATCCTCTTATTGCTCAGGTTATGTGCTGTCTCATTAAGTTTCCTTACAGCCTGGGAGCCCTGTTTTCCCATTGCTAGGAGTGCCAGCTTTATTACCATCCCTCTAACAAAATGTGTGATTCTTAGTAGAAAGGCCAGCTCTGATGAGAGTGTGCATATTGGTGCGTTTACTTTTTTCTCTTGTGTCTTTGTGCAAAAATATCTCCTGTTTATAGCAAAAGTTAAATCTGGTGTGTTGGGACTTCATTTATGAAAATCTTGAGCCTATCCTTATTATGAGGTAGATTTGAAAACCTTTGCTAGAGTTGCAGGCATAAGATCTGAAACTTTTGCAGATCCTTTTGCATTTGAGGGATTCACCATACATAAGAACAACTATTTTTAGGGTGTTACTGGAATCGTTTTGGGCGTTGGTTGGTCTGCGAAAGTGTTTCCCCTTCTGTCTGTTGAAATCCCTCAAAGGGAAGGGGAAGAACACTTAAAGCTTACTCTAGTAACTTAAATGCCTTAATGAATTTCTTTCTGGATTACTGGATAAAGCAATGTGCTTTTTAAACACGGAGAAGCTTTTTATTTTAAGACTTCATTTCCTGATTTTTTTTACCTTACCTAACAATAGATAGTATTTTCCAAAAATGTTTAGGAAGCCAACTCTTGGAAAGGAAACTATTTCACATACTGATCGTTCCTGCATTTCTCTTAGGTCCTCAGTTATGTCGTATCAGCTGAATAATTCTTCTAGTGCGTTCTAGTCCTAACCAGGTGTTGTACTAAGCAGTATATATACAGGCTTTCAATATGTCTTCTAGGTTCTGATGCTTACCTGGTATCTCTTGTTACAGGGGGAAGATTGTCTTTAACTTGATTACTTACAAGAAATAGTTCCTCATCATGGCTGAACTATCACCCGAAGAAATTCAGCTGAGGGCCAACCAGGTCACTGATGAGGTAAATATTATAGGAAGGCATCTGGGATTACAGTACTTACCTGCCAAGATTACAGTATTTTCTAAAAATAAAGACAGTCTGGGGTGGTGATTCTGCAAAGGTATAGCCTCATGCTCTCACTTTACTTGGTAAATACTGGACTGAAGACTACTCCTAAAATTAAGAATGAGTTTAAACTTCTGAACAGTAAAGCCACCTATGTGACCGTGTACTGATCACCCAGTCCTGATTACTGAGACAATGCAGTCTGGCTACCTACACTATTCTTGTGTTGACTTCTTTTATTTGACTAGAATTCAATGAATATATTTTCCTTTATGATGACTTTCCAATGTGATAAGTAAGTACTAAAACCCAAAGATTTACTAGCTACTGAAAAAAAGCTCTGCTGCTGCTATGACTGAATTGTAGCAGGTATCACATATAGACAGGCTGATGGACCTTTGTATACTAGTTGCCTTACTGCAATGAGCTGGTAAAGATGACTTTCAGACACTGATCTATATTGTTAACACACTCATTTTAAAATTCTCGTTCTAGTCTTTGGAAAGCACAAGGAGGATACTTGGCTTGGCCATCGAGGTAAGGAAAAGCTTTTGAATTCCCCGGGGATTTATTAATTTAAGTATAAGCAGCAGCATGTTAACTATCACAAAGTGATCTTAATCACTTTTTTGTCTTTCTCAATATTTGAAGTTGCTAGTTTAATTCAGTAGTAGAGTTGTAATGACTTAAACCTACTGTTTTTCACATTATGTAAAGTCAGATCACAGAGGATCAATATTGATGCCTTTCTACCTTTTTTCCTCTTAAGCAAAATGGCCTAATATCCAAATGTTACACATCAGTTATAAAAAGTCTTCTGTGCCGGTCAGTTATGGCTTTGGCTGCTGCATCACTTGCTTCTTGTAATATTTTCCATTTGTCATTTAGCTCATTTTGCCTGGGAGCAGTGTGAAAATGTCTTTGAGGAGGAGGGTAGGACTCAGTTGGGTGGGGTAGTAGAAGGTAGGACTGCTTTTGATTCTGAACAAAAGTAGTTCTAATTACACCGTAGTAAATGGAACTTTTCAAAACAAGGCACAGCTACATCTACTTTTTTAGCTTGACACTTTCATAGTGTAATGAATATTACAATAAATTTGATCATCTTGTTGTAATGCAAAAAGAAAACAAAACCCTGACCAAAACCCCCACTAATTGAGATAGGTTAACAGGTGAGCTATCAGCCTGACATAGGATCTAATTTGAAATTTAGCATAGCTTTACTAAGGAAGTTATTCCTAGCACAGTGTTTTAATATGAACTTGGTTGGCTTATCAAATCTTCTATAGAAACCTTCTGATTTTGCATTGATGTATTGAAATCTGGTTTTGTATCTGCAAATAAATTTATTTCTGTAGTCCCAGGATGTTGGCATCAAAACTATCACCATGCTGGATGAACAGGGAGGTGAGTTCTTCCTTCTTCCTCTCTAATGGAAAAAATCAATTATATGACTAAGAAAAAGGATTATCATGCAAGAATTGATGCTGAAACTGAAGGCTTATTAAAGACTACTTATATGAAAATGAGATTTGCTAATTGGCTATTCCCATGTGTTTGCAGTATTTAAAAGAGATTTTAAAGTAGCTGAGAGACCATGTTAGTTAAAATATAATACAGCTTTTATGATACATAAGCTGTTCCTTTCCACCATAGCATGAATGTAACTGTCTGCATTTATTCTAAAAGCAGCAACAGAATTGCTGCTGTAAAGATAGGGAAAATATTTTTAATGTAGTAAACAAATCTGAATCATTGTATATCACTGACTAATTTTCCTAAAAATAAAAAAAATTCCCAGAAGGTGGGAAAGAAAGCAGGCATTAGTCTTGGTATAAAGATGGAACTGAAACTTGTATGTTCATGCTTGAAAGAATTGTTAATATCCCGTCCCCACCTTCGCCCAATCTGTTTATTCAGTTACTTGTTTCTCTTCTAGAGCAACTGAATCGCATAGAAGAAGGCATGGACCAGATAAATAAGGATATGAGAGAAGCTGAGAAGACGCTGACAGAGCTCAACAAATGTTGTGGGCTCTGTGTCTGTCCTTGTAACAGGTCAGTTAAATTGGTACTTGGGTCTGAAGTTCTAGATTATACTGGAAGTTGATCTCTAAAAGAGATCTAAAAATGCTGAATTTCTAGGAAAGTTGACTGTTTTGGTTTGTAGAGCTGCACCCTTTTAAAATTGTATGAGAGTAGCTAAAGCTTAATTGCATCTAACCATAGATTGTGCCCGTTTCTCTGTAAACATAGCTGCTGTATAACATCCTGCACAATTGTGCCCTAATCTTCTTAAAGCTTATATTTAGTAGAATACTATCAAACTCCATACAGATGAGACCAAATTGGAGTGCAAATAGCTATATGTAAGTGCCTGTCTGTTAGAAACTCTACTGCAAAAATCACTTTTTTACAAAAGTACTTTTTGTATTAAACTAAAAACAAGAAAACTTCTGTTTTGGAGAAGGAAGGTAATACTGGTTCTCTAGGCACTTAAACGTTCATGCTTTAGGGACGAAGAGAGTAGGAAAACAGACATTGGTGTTAAAGCTTTAGTCTTTCACTAGTGACTACATAAATTCTTGCAGACCTGCTTCATGTACCTTTATAACACCAGTGTTACAGGTGCCATACCCAAGTCACTTAAGAGTAATGTAATCTTCTGTATGGCTCTTGGTTTGTACTTCTAAACGTCTAAACAATGACCAGAAATCAGTATTATAAGGAAAATAATATTTATTTTTTAGAGGTGTGCTAGTTTTATCTTTAAGCAGCAAAGTATCAAATTGATTCGGGTGAATTGGATGTGATCATGGTTCTTCCAAGTGAAGGAAAAAGAACTTATTTTAAGAGAGAGACCACTGAAGTGAATAGTGTTGTGTGTTTGTTCATTTTTAGCACTTTAGCATGAGAAAAAAAAAACACCTTCAACTCAGAGCAGAAATTTAGGTAAAAATTCCTTGGTGTAGCTGAGTCTGCTAATTGAACCAATTAATACTTTGAGGATCATTTAGGATAGATATACATGTGGCTTCTAAGGTTGAAAGTCTTAGACCTTTAGTGTCTTGAAAAGGCAGATATTTCTGTCCTGACCTCTGGATAGGTGTGCTTACTGTTTTGTTACTTTGATCAAGCTGATGGACTTTGAGCATTTTGACACTCAGTCTTTTTCTGTAGTTGACAGTCTTATTTCACTGAAGCTGAGCAGCTTATTGACACTAAGCAGGCTCAGAATTTGTGAACCCTTATGGCCCTCCAGATACACAGATAACAATAAAAGAAATAGTTGTATGCAAAAATGGGCTGTAATGTGCAGAAAAATCTACTAAATAAGTAGAGGGCAGTGAAGAAGAAGAAACTGTGAATGCCTTTCATATACCTACTGGTACATCAATTTTTCTGACAGTTATTTGTCACCCAGTTATCTCTGAAACTCTTCATTTTTTCCATGAAGCTAAATCAGAACACTTGCTGACATAAATATTGCTTTCCTTGTTTCTCCTAGGTTTAGAGTATTTATTAAAAACTTTGTGAAAACACAAAATACCGGCAGGGCTTCTAATATAATCTGTGTACTAATGATAATTTACCTGCTTGCTGGTCTTTACTATTCTTTCTTCTCCATTCTCTCCTAACACTGACTCTTGCTTTCTAAAAATGAAGACTAGGATAAGAAGCTGTATTCACTTAACTGCTGAAAGCGGATTTTAGGACAAGGTCAGTCTTACTAGTGCTGATGTACATTTAACATGTTGTCTGAAGTGATGCTTCTGTTGGATTTGTGCTGGCACATGCATGATGTCTGCATGCAGGTCTCCTTGTGACTGTGATGTGTTGTAATACTGATGTGAATGGAAAATGTCAATTACTATGGAGTGTGTTAGCTGTGGAAATCAGAAACTGCTTGCACCCTTGCTGGTCTTACAGGCTGTATAAATTGCCTTACTCTTACAGAAATGAAACATGAGAAGGGAACATATTTGAAAAACATGAATATGAAAAAGAGCTGTTGAAAAATCAGGTGGTGAGAAGCTTTGTTCTTAACTGCACTTAGTTTGAGCAACAATTCTGTTTCTAGCTGTCTACTTCTGATACCCAAGTACGCTTCAGGCCACTTATTTTGTGTTCAATAAATTCCTCACAGTTACCTCTGGCACCTAAGATTTTGCTAATCCAGAAGCACATAAGAGCTCCTGCTGTTGTGGCTTTGGTATGAATGAGATTAAAAATAATGCTTGATCTAGTTGTTGTAAACCTAAAGAGGTCTCCAAGTCTGTGTATCCACAAGGAACTAGAATTGAGTGGTTTAGATTTACTGGGGGTTCTACTGGCTGAGAACAGACAAATTATTCAATTTCTTCCCCTTTTTGTTTTCATACTGGATTGTATTTCACAGGTCAGATCCTGTTAAAAGTAATTTCCATTTTGATTACAAAAATGCCAGGAGAATAAGGAGAGTGTTTCTTCATTACAGCTAATTTCACACCTTTTCAAATGTGAAACATTTGTGCTACTGAAAAGCACTGTAGATACAGAAATTTATTATCTGTAATTGTAAAGTTAGATGTACTGGAAGACACTACAGATTTCCCTTTAGAGGCTTTTAAAGAAGCAGAAAAGTGGCAGTGGAGTCTGGGTTATCTAGTTTAAATGTGAAAGTGCCAGCAAGTAAGGTGAACATGAGAATAGTCGTCTTGAAATACATTCTTTAGGGTTTGTGAGAACTGACAGGAGTTATTTTTCTGTTTTATTTTCTTCCCCTCCTGCTTTTATGGGTCTGTGATTCTTGAAATTGCTTCATGTCAGTGTGCTTTCTTTAATTTTTTTTTCTCTTCTGAATTATGTGGTAAAAGTGCAATGGTAAGTTGATTTGTCGCTTTAATGGCACTAATACAATTGAATTGCAGAATGAAGGAGCTATTTAAACATGATTATTGTTACTTCATAATCAAAATTAACCTGAGAAACATTAGCTTTAAAAAGAAAGACATGGCAACAGAAAATTTTTGAGAAATAAACCAGTAAAGATGAATAGGTTTTTTGTGTGGTGTAGCTTTTTGTATCTGAGGGAGTTTTTTCCTTCATACCTATTTCTTTCCTCAAAAGTAACTAATTCTGCCTCTAGACTAACTCCTGTTGTAAATACAACTTTATCTTACGACAGTGGGAGTTTCCTGTTACTGTCATAAGCTTCTCCTCTTCTGGTAAAGTATATTACTTTAAGGAAACTACTGTGCTTGTGTTAAAGCTTAAGACCAAATTAATCACTGTCCCTGGAGTAATTCAGTTACGATTGTACTATCCTGATAGAAGAAATTCTAGTCTATAGACAAAGCTTTGTCTGTAGAAAATCTAATCTCTTTTCAGGCACACAACAAATGTTTCTGAAAATCTTAGATTAATACAGAACCTCAGTCAGGAACCCATATTTCTGATGTAGCAGCTCAGATTTCTTATTTTTACGGAGTAGGACAAAGAACTTTGAGGCCAGCAAGGCCTACAGAGCAACCTGGGGAGATGGAACGGAGAACTCAGCAGATCATGTCATATCCATGCAACCAAGAAGTCTAAATCGGCAGCAGCCTCAGACTTCTGGGGGACCAAGTGGTGGATATATTACAAGGTTTGCTTCTTCATATTTCTCAATCTCAAATGCAGAAATCCTAAGTTACCAGTTGTCAGCTTCTTTTGGATGCATTTTAGGTGAAGCTGCTAAATGGTGTTTTACTGCTGCTTGGAGGAATTGTTACTGCTTGGAAAGCAGGTGGCAGACACCTGCACTTCAAGTATTGTAGTGCTCAGCTTGTACTTTCATTTTTTCTATTCTTAGTGGTGGTATCTGGATGAGAGGACTATAAAGCTTAGTGCTCAGTTACTGAGGTGACTGTTAAAAATATCAAGGACTTTTATTGTCATAAAGTATATTTGAGATCAGCTTGTGTCTTAAAATAATGGCTACCAGAGGAAGTTTAAATTCCAAGGCTATTTTTGTAATAGCAGTTAACTTAGTACCTTTTTTTTGGTGGGCCACTTGCATGGAAATACCTGAGATTTTTTTTAAAAGGAGAAAAAATGGCTTGAATACATTGTGTCAGATAACTGTGCAAGAAACAATTTCTATTAAAGTTAATTCAGAGTAGGGAAAAGCAAGTTTTTGATTCTTGGAAACATTGTCCTAATCATTTGAACAGGATAACAAATGATGCCAGAGAAGATGAAATGGATGAAAATCTTGCTCAAGTGGGAAACATTCTTGGGAATTTGAAAAACATGGCTTTGGATATGGGCAATGAGATTGATGCCCAGAATAAACAAATAGATCGGATAAATGTAAAGGTAAGTGTCAAAGGTGTTCTCTGCCTTCAGCTTAGAGGTTGTTACTGAGAAGTTGAGGCATTGGGCTCACTGTCCTATTTGCCTGTATTTGCAGTAAATATGCATTAAGATTGCACCATCCTCTAGGTTGCAGTGGTTTGAACAAGAGATGTATCTTGGTGTTTGGGTATGTAGTGGAAAATTCCAAGTGTCAGGAAACCTAAAAATATAGCACAGGACACTGCTTACTCTGAAAACAATTAAACTTGTCTGGATCAAAAGGACAAAATTTACTGGAGGTGTAACTTGGGGATTGTTGATTGCAGGGAATCTTGTATGTGGTTGGGAATAGGTATTTTTAACAGTAGCAAGATTCTTCTGGAATTCCTAAAGAGTCACTATAATCATTGAACTTAAAAAAAAAACCACAACCAGACAAAAAAAAGAAACCACCCACAGGTAATTCACTCATCTAATTCTTGTGGACAGATTTATATTTGGGCTAGTGCAACTTTGGAATAATAGTTTTTGTAGGTGCACAGGGACATGGTGTACCCTCATCTGCACAGGGAGTTAGTCATCACTAGTAAGATCTTTATTATAATTTTTTAAAATTGTATTACTTTAAAGATTAATTTCCTAAAACAGATGAATCGTATAAATGTGTAGAATGGCTTTAAAATTAAAGTGCAATTCCTGGCTTTGAGACTTAATATCCTGAGACAGGATGCCAAATTCATCCTTTTCTGCTGATAACTGCCTTTAAATCTAGTGAACAGTGTGGAAACCAAATCAAAATGTTGAGGGTAAATCTCCAAAGGACAGTGTCATACAAAGAAACAAAGAGCAATATTAAGCTTAACTTGAGAATAGAGTTCATGCTTTTATTTAAAAAAAAATTCTAACTCATCTGGGAAATATATAGGCTTAACTGGGTGATTTTTGGTAGCCTGCAGCATTATACAAGACTCCTAGTCTGAATAAACCTCAAATAAAAGCCTATGTTACTAGCTTTTTCTTAGAGGGTCTAGTGGTTAGATCAGTGTGTTGGAGTGTTGTTAACAGGTTAGATTCTCACTTTTCTGTAGTTAATTCCTGCCCCTCTCCAACCCTTGACCCAAAGGGCAGGGAGGGAAGAACAGGAGGGAAGGGCTTGAAGTGGCCACATCCTCTTCCCAGCCTGTTGCAGCATGAAGGTATGAAATGGCTAGTGCTTGGCACGGAGCTCATCAGGAGTTCCACTCCTCATGGTGAGGGCAGAGGCAAGTTTTGTGCTTGTCACCCCTCCTGCTCATTCCCCAGTGCAGACTGGATAATCAGGGAATTGTTTCGAAGCTCCTTATCATACCTGTCTGTAAAACTGTATTCTGACACTTGTTCAGCCAAGATGCTGTGGCTAACTTTCAGTGCTTTACAATAGTAAAGCAATTATAAAGTGCTTTTCTTACAGATGCCATACTGCTGTGACACTAGGACACTGGAGAGTGTGTGGATGAAAACTGGGGACTTGCACTAAGCAAAATAATTCTGACTTTATGCCCTTAGGTCACTTTTGACTACGTCTTCTAGTCCATAGCAACAAAGCTGTTCTGTAGAGGTCCTTAAGATGTTTAAACACTTGGAGAAAGGGAATTTTTATCCCCTTGTGACGTTAATATTCCTCCTGACTTGCTCAGGCAAGCTGCTGTATGTTTTGAAGGTCAGCTAAAGACTAAAAACTTTCTTCTGATTCTGGATCTGCCAAAGTTGATAGCATATACTGGCTGGGGGGTGTGTGTGACGGGGAATTCTCCTAGTTTCTAGAAGTTGCTCCCCTTTTGTCTACCACAGTGATGATAACCTGCAATTCAGAAGTTCATGTCAGTTGGAATTTTTTTAATTGTTTTGAATGAAGTCTGCAAATGACCTATGAATTTCTCTCTTTCAGGCTGATACAAACAGGGAACGCATTGAGCAAGCCAACATCAGAGCCAAGAAACTAATTGACAATTAAAGCCTGCTGTCATTGTTCAATGACACTGTCTCTCCAGCTGCAAGCCACCGTATTCATGGATCTGTGAAACCTCTCCTATTCTGAAATCTGAGGGGCTGGGAAAAATGAAGCATTACCCTTTCTATAGGGGATTAATTTTCTTTTTTTATTTTTTTTATTGCTTCATGTAAATGTGGCCTTGACTCTAAGAAAGCAGCCAACATAACTTCCTCCCACTCATCTGCCTTCACTTTCTTTAAATTGCTCAGGGCTAAAAGTGTTATGGCTTTGAGGATCTTCTTGCATGTTTTATTCCCCCTCCCAGTCTCTTTTTTTTTTTATCTGCACACAAAATACAGTCCTTTATTGAAGTTGAACAAGCAGGGTAACCTGAACTCACAGTTGTGGAAAGTTGGAGAGGGCACTTTGCACTGTTTGAAATACCTCATAAGTTGAGTGTCTTCACTAAAGTAGGGACTTGGTGAATATTGTCTGACTTGTATCTCTCACAGGCTAACCATAGTTTTACAGTCCAAACCACACCATGGGTTTGGGGTTCAGTTTGTGCATTACAGAACTGAAGAGGCCACTACTTACTAGTAATGGGTTGAGGGCTTTAAAACACTTCCTGGCCACAGGAACTTTAAGGATAAGATAACTGGAAGATTATAAAGGTTTCTGTTTCTTTACTGTAAATTGACATCGGTTTGGAGGCCATGACTAGTAAATCATGCTGTGTTGTTCTGGTAGTATTTGTTGTGTGTAAATATACCTGATCTGAACCCTATGCACATATGAGTAGAAGAACATAAAGCTATCTCCCTAAAGTATTTATTTGATGGAAAATTTTATGCCCCTCATCTAAAAGGTAACTTTTAAATGTTTGAATTATGCATCTTAACTGAAGGAACTGAGTAGAAAAGCATGCAGCTTTCTTGCATCCCATGTAGGATTCTATTATGGCCAGTTTTCACTGGAGGCCAGTTTATGCCTTTCTTCAGTCCAAATTAATGGCTCAGATCTGGTGCAGGGTTTGCTCTCAGACTTTGGGGGAGCTTCTTAAACCTACTGAAAACAGAGAAGCTTATTATGAAACTTCTTTGTCACAAGTCTGGAGTAAGCAGTGCTAGTGCTAAATAAACTAGTTCTAAATAGATTCCTGACTGGTTTATTATTGCAGACTTTGGGACTGGCAATTAGAAATTTTACATGTCTAGGTTGCTTGCGACTAAAATGTTCCTGTTCTGTTGCAGAATAGAGGAGTTTCTGACCAGGTGAGGTAAAGCTCTCTTCCTATGAAGAAGAAAAACATTTTGGTTTTACTGTAATATAATTTGATTTATTCCCAGGATTTTCTTGATTATTTTTTTATAGCAAGTAAATTGCAAGTAACCTATATAACTTTAATTCCACCCAGCAATAGATTATGCCTTAAAGGTGAATATGATACTTTGGACTAACCTCTGATGCTCAATGTTGGATGACAAAAATTTTCAAACCAAATGGATTGGAGGAATAATTAAAACTAGTAGCATTATGGGGTGTGTTTTTGGGAAGACAGTCCACAAGTATCCTGCAGCCATTAATAATGAATTCCAGAGTTAGAGATGACACTAATTTGCTGAAATGCAAGACAAACAGTCTTAAGTGTTTGGTTTTCTTTTTAGTAGAAATGCAATCAGTATTACTGGTATATTCTCAGTTCAGTCCCAGGAAAACTTGACATTTAAAGGAAGAAAAACCTAAACAAAACCACAAACCCCACAACAAACCACAAACAAAAGAAGAAAACAAAACACAAAAAAAACCCCCACACCACCTGACCAAAGGATGGAGTTGCTGCATGTAATAAATAGGCCAGTGGTCTTATGTGAATACGGTGAAGTCCTTTTTAAGGGACTTGGATACTGCAGTAGGCTTCTGTCTGGCTTCCAGTAATAGTTGGAAAGCTAATGAATTTTAAAAGCTCATTATGTACCCCATTAGTAAATTAAATTGCGATTGAAAACACAAGTAGCAAAGAAGTACTTTTAAGAACATTGCATAGCAAACTTCTAACAACTGCTTCCATGAGAAATCATAGGGTATTTATATACTTTTTTTTTCCCCCCTTTTTAGAAACTTTAGGTTAACTGAAGGGATATTTGCTGCTGGTTTTGAGAGCAAAGTATACATTATTTAACTATGATTGTCTCCTGGAGCAGAAGATTTAAAGTAGTTACCTTTTTCTGCTTACAGTAGTGCAACCTGCTCTGTAGCATCTGGAAGTTCCAAGCGTTGGAATGGTTCTCTCCCTTGCCATTACATGTCCATGTTCTTCACTTCCCTGAGCTCTAGCAACAACTCAGCATGTTGGCTGTGAAAATGCTGTGATTGGTATATCAGAACGGAAGTATTGCAGTGAGTACCACACAAGGAAATAATTTCTGAGACTCTCATCTTGACTATTAGCAGAGTATCAATACTATTTTCTGATGCAGCAAGAGCCAAATCCGTGAGGGAGTTGGTGCCTTTATTTTTGCGAACAACGTGGTCGTCATCTTGGATTGTCTTACTGTTGTCTGTAGAATAGATGCTTCAATTTCTGTATCTATGGGATGGAATCAACACTTGTATGTCTTCGTATTTCTGAATGCTATTAAGAATGATGGTTTACAGTTTCTGCTTTTGATTGTTAAAACTATATATTGTGCACAAAAATACATACTTTTATAACTGAATGTGTTTTAAAACTATTTTCTCTTATAAATGTTCTTATTTAGTTTCCTGTCCTTGAAAAACTTGGCAGAACGAGTTGCTACTGTGCAGCTAGGAAGTTTCCCTTCTATTTTTATTTCACAGAAATCCTAATGCTAACAAAGGAATGGGTGTGGTTGGGAAGAAAGGAATATTGTGATTTTATTTTTTTTAATACTGGTTTTCATCCCTGCATCATCAACATCTCCTAACTTCAAGCTATGAAATGTGGCCATCTTTTCTTTGAAAGTCTGCAATTTGACATGGGGCTATACTTCAGGATGATAAATGAACTTTATCATACATACATAACTTAAACTTGCCAGCCAAATACTGGTAACAGGTGCTTAGCAGATACTACTTGAGTAGGTGACATCTAGTGATTCAACCTAATGCCGATGCAATTTGACTTGCGAGGCAATTTAAATTGTATTTTCTCTGTTTGAACCTTGGATTCCCATAATGTTCTTAAAAGAGAGGAGGTAGAGGGGAAATACAGACTTGTGTTGACTTGCAGCGGTTTTGAGCTGCAAGAGGATAGTGTATCTGGGAATGGCTTGGAAGAAGTACTTCTCATATAGTATATTTCTACTAGTAACTATGAAAAAAAACTAAATAGGGACAGCCTGCATATGTAGGATAACTGGTAAATTCAAGCTAGCCTACTCCTTGATGAAAGATGAATGAAGCCTTTTAAACAGAGGGGTAGCTATAGTATGGACTGTGGCATGTGCTGCTTCTGCAGCAATGTGTAGAATGTTCCTCTCTGAAGGCTGTACCATGACACAATGTGCTGTTTACCCAGTGCAGTGACTTGCAGCTGCTCATTCACCTTTGCTGCACTTGAAACAGCAAAGCACTATCTAAATGCTGATTGAATAAATGGGAATTTGGAAGGCAAGTAAAATACGTCTGACAAAGTAGATGGATGGTTTATATTGTTAACTAGGGTAACATTTTCTACCTCTAATTCCAAAAGTAACACCCTGCAAGTGTTAATTATTCATGGATATAACATTTTTTTCATATTGTTGCTTGTGGAGTAGGGGTGGTAAGGGAAAAATGAGAAATTCACAATATAAAAGTACTAATAGATTACCTGCAGGGCTGAAATGTACAGAACAGTGTTCTACTAAGGGACTTAGTTACTTAGTACTGTTAGCTAAAACATGTGAGGGTATCTGCCAGCTTCTTTTTCTTAAAACAGAAATAGTTTTCTGCTGTTCTGGAACAAATCTGGTTAACGCAGCACCAACCCAGCATCATTCAGTACTTGCATGGTGTTTCTCCCTTTTACTTTACAGAATTTTTGGTACCTGTTGTAACTCCAGGGTAGCAGAGAAGCCTAACAATGAGTAACTGGAAGGTTTCTAAGTGTACTAGTGATCACATAAGAGAAATGTTGACTGACTTCCAAAAACAGTAATTTTTTTTATAGCTATGTTAATGGCATCACTTCTAAATATTCTGATCTACTGTGTTGTCTTAAACACCTTTGCTGAATAGATGAAAGAATCCTGATAAACAAGTGTTAAATGAGAGAAGCCGCATGTCTGAGCAGGTATTTCCAGTTAAAAAAAAAAAAAAATAACAACCCCCAAAACCGCAAGAGCACAACCTTGCCAAGTGCAGTGGGGGTTCTTAAGTAAAACTGGTTCCCTTCTTAATGATGAATCATGTCCATCCTTTGAATAAGGAGCTGATGTTCCCTAAAAAACCTCTTAATTCAAATCTTACAAAGTAATACTTATTTTAAGACAGCAACAGAGTCAGGGAACTATCTACCTCTTCTGAGCATCTTGTAAAAGAACTTATCGCTACTATTAATTACAGTGGTTATTTTGAGGAAGAAGATTGACACAGAGGTCACTTCAATTTTCTTAACTGCAGATGGCCTAAGACATTCAATACATTTGATTGCACCAGCAACTTTAAGGAGTTTGCTGTCCCAAATGCCTTTCTTGTCTCATACAGGAAAGCTTAAGTATAGAACAGTAGTTAAGGTAAGACAGCCTCATTAGGACTAGATGCCTCCATGCTTATTTTGTGAAGAAATGTACTTGGTACAGCTCCTACTTTGCTGTTTTGAACATGCAGTACATGTTAACTGAATTGTTACTGAAGTGTTGATGTGTTCAAATCCTCTGTATTCTCAAGGCAGTTGAAGCACAGCTGTTGCCAACAACTGATGGAACCAAGTACCTAAGTGATGGCTCTCAGGGATGGCTCAGTATTACTTCTAAAAGTGACAACAGCAGCAGTTACACCAAATAAACTTGAACTGATTTTTTTTTTTAAATTATTTACTAAAATAAACAAGTACATTTTCCTTTTCAGTATAAGTTACATAATTGCATACATTTATAGCTCCTTCTAGGTGCTTTTGGTAATAAGGCAGCAGCAGGCTGGGAACTAAACCTTTCAGCATTGCTCTGTACATAAGGAGTCAGTGCAAGGATATTAGGTTTTCCAGCAATATACATTTTTATAAAATACACAGAAGATGAACCTCATTTTTATTTGATACAGCTCAAGCAGAAGTAGACTGTAGTGCAATTCTTGCTTATGGGAAAAGAAAGCCTGCACAGTAAAATGTGAATGAAGGATGCTTAAACCATGATTTGTTTACCAGAAGCAGTTAATAAAACACTTAACCACAACTATTTGTGCTTCATAAAAAAATCTTATACAGGTTATAAACTAAAACCTCATCTGTAAAAGTTCTTCCCTGTAGAGCAGTGATTACAGCAAGACATACGGTGCTTCAGATCTGCTTTGGTGGTAGAACTTCCATGTGCTATTATGGAAAAGTGTTTCCAGAAGAAATAATCCTCTTACAACTCACCAGCCACCTTCCTGACAAAACACCAGTCACCTTCCTGACAAAAGGGAACTGGAAACTTTGGTGCTTCAGCTCTGCTTTGGTGGTAGAACTTCCATATGCCATCATGGAAAAACGTTTCCAGAAGAAATAATCCTCTTACAAATCACCAGCCACCTTCCTGACAAAAGGGAACTGGAAACTTTGAAATGCTCATTCCCCTTCTCTGTGAAAGAACAAGCCCTGACAGAGGAGAACATGTGTTGTGTTAATTGCTATAGTGGCACAAAAAATCAAAACTGGCCCCTAGGCAGATTCATCCATTCAATACCCACAGTCTCTAGATTGTTTATTCCATGTGGCCTTAACAGACCATCTCAGGCTACTAGAGGAGGAGTACTCTGATCATCTACCTTCATCAGTCTTGGCTTAAGTCAGTGAAGCAGGTGCTTCAGTCACTAACTCTTCTTACTGGGAATACAGAGGTTCGGAATAACGATCATGCAAACTTCTTCTTTGTAGCTGTAAATCGTTCCATGTACTACAAAGAAAACAAAAAAAAAAATCTAAGATTCAGAATTTAATACGAGATTCATTACTGTTGAAAGCAGATAAGCTTCTGTTCTCAGACTCAAAAGCACTCTGCATCTGAAGCATATTTTCATTTCCTAGACATAACCATTAGAGCTTTAATTTCAAACAAAAACACCCCAAATTTTTTTCTGCCATTTTCTGTAATTCACTGAATTTCAGTTCTAGAAAGAAAGTCCCCCACAGTGCTGAACAGTCAAATCTCAAGTATAAAGGATGAACTAACGTTAAACAGTTAAGAATAGACTGTGCTTTAATTCACCAGCATTAAAGCTTAGTATTCTGAGGAGGGACTGGCTAAGGACTTCACCAGAAGCTTCTTTTTTAAAAAAATACACAAAAAAAGACACAAACCTTGTCATAACCTTCCAGTTCTCTGAGCTTCTTGATTTCAAAGAGGTTGCCTTCTACTGCAAGCAGTGAGATCTGGGAGTCGCTGAGGATGCTCTGAGGAAGCATGCTGAGCTCTAGACAGTTTTCTTCTAAACGCAAGACTTTGAGGCGTGGACAGTGGGAGATCTGCACTGAGATCTGGGAAATCTGGCAGAAATAAAAAAAAAACCCAAAGAGAAATAGGATTAAAATGTTAGTGATCCACTATTTGTTTCAGGCTAATAGGGAACAATTACCATGTTGTAAATATAAACTACAGTAACTACTTAACAATGCACAAGCAACAATAATAATGATCAAAAATCCCAAGTAATTTTTTTTTCCTTCCATGTTGACAGGGAAACTACGCTTTTGTTTATCAGATTCCTACTCAAGAACTGTTCAAATAATTTCCTCTACGACTAAATTCATGTTTTGTTGAACAAATCCTGAAATTTGTTGAACATCCAGGCAGTTGGATGTATCGGTACGTAAATTCTAGTTATGGTCCCTGATATCTGTGGTGTCCAGAAGCACAAATAGTATTTTAGCTATAAAGTTTTGATGGTCTCAGTGTATGTTCTGTGGATGTTCCAAGTCCTAAATCTACATGCCCATAATATCTCAGTTACCAGACCTGGTTCTGATTCAGATTGAGTTCGATGGCCTGCAATTCTCCCACGGTGTCGGGCACGTTTTGGATCTGGTTTTTGGAAAGATCTATCACATCCAAGTGGCGAAGACCACAGAGTTGTGTGGGCACAGTCCGAAGCTGGTTTCCAGAAAGGCTCAGGGTTTTGAGAGCTGAAAGTTGTCCAAAGGCAGCCGGCAGCTGCCTCAAGTGATTGCCATTCAAATGGAGTGTTTCCAGTTTTTTCAGCTTGCACAGCTCCTCAGGTAAGGCAGCTGGAAATAAATGACAGAACAAAGAGATGAGCTAAACAAAGAGCAGTAAACGTTCATATCCATTCAATTCAAATAAGCTTCTGCACGGAAAATGGTGCTGTATTACAGTAATTTCTCACAGGATTCCTCCCCATTTTCCAACAACAGCACAGATCCCTGCACAGAAACTTAAGTCCACTGAAAACACGTGCTTTTTAACCATCTTCCACAAATGAAAAATGATCTGCAGACAAGGCAGGCCTTCAAATCACAGGCTGAAAACACTACTTGGAGAGGATCTGAGCCTATCAGTTATACTCCTTACTAACTACTTTGCCACCGTTTTCTGTGACGTTTGAAATACCACACAATTCACAGCTTTGGGTCTGCTGCAGCCCTTTAGAGGTATTACACAACTCACTCAAAAGTAAGTTCCCAGATAATTCATACTGTATCATACCAGCACATAAACCTCATCGGGTAAGCTCTGCTGGCGTTCATTCATCCCTCGTTCTACCTGCACAAGTCTATCACCTGTGGCACTCTTGAGCTGTGCTATAAAGAGGTTTGTAAATTACATTTCTTTTTCAAAAAGGCAGATAATACACAATTAACATATAAACAAGTTAGTTTCTTCACCTTATCCTAATTTTTCCTTAACACTGGAAGTTTGTCCAACAGAAACTGTACCAACCACTGAATGGCCAGCAACATTTTCTACATGTCATCTGTATTACCTGTTCTTTATGCAAGTACTAAACCACCTGACCCTGTTAAACCTTCAGATCAGACAAGTCACAGCACAGAAACATTACAGTTTTAAGTACTTACATGTCATTGTAAAACTGATAATAAAACTAAGTTGGCAACTAGTTTTGAAGAACTTATGGGTTTGGGGTTTTTTTTCCTGTACATGAATTCCAAAGATTTCAGTTTAGGTGACTAAACTCCCCATTTACATCCTGTGAGAGTTAAATCATTACATTCAGTTTCTGCTCAGAGAAGTCAGGTTATTAATTTAGAAATCTGTGGAGATATTAATTAGCAGGCATACTCAGTTTGTTGTTGTTCAGAGCAAGGCTCTTCAAAAAGGAAAATTTTCCAATGAGTGGTGGCAAGAGCTCTATTTTGTTGTTCGACAAGTCTATTGTCCTTAAGTTGCTTGATAGCTTCTGCAGATCTTCAGGAAACTATGGGGGAGAAAAAAGATACAGCATTTTAATAGTTGATACAACTCTGAATGTTCAAGTTACACAGCTGAAAATTTAAATTTGTATCACTGTTCCATACTGTCATATGTATCACAATATCCAATCAACAGTGTGCAATTAAGTTGGAAAATGTGCTTAATACATCTTTTTAAAAATATTTTTTCATCTGAGGAAGGGAAGAGGGATATAAAGGAGACAGCCTAACAACTAGGAAGAGCAGTTTTGAAGCCAAAGAATTTAAATTAAAAAGGGAGAAGGAAGAATACCATGACACGAGCTCATTTCTGGTTTAGTCCTTTTACGTGTTTGTCTTAAACATTCCTGTCATTTAAAAATATTCTACAGCTACTTAACAACTCTGTATTTTAGCAGAGTAGGATTAGGAAATTTTTCTCTTGCTTTCCTTTTAAATAATTATTTTCCTTATTCTTATTTACATCCTGTACCACTTTAATACACACTGGGCACTGAGCTGAAAAAAGAAAAACCTGACAATTACTATCAGCAAGTCCCTGGCCGATAGGGCAGTAGTTTTCATCCTCCTTTAGTCTGGCAGAGGAAAAGGGAAGGCAGAAGGTAGGACTGTGGAAGAAGATACTTTAGAAAAGTCTTTGAAAATTATTGCAATATAGTTATTTTGGCTATCCTGTGAATTGTTTCTTGACTTATGGTTCCAGGACATTCTGTGTTTTTCTGCAGTTAAGTGGAAGTCAAGACAATTTCCAGCTTAATAAACTTCAAGGTGCTTGCAGCCCAGTGAACAGCCTGCACAGACTATTTATACGACTACAATTAAATACAGCGTTAAGTATCTAAATGTGACAAATTGTGGAATATCTGAGTAACAATACAGTTATAAAATTTACATTTTCCCCTCAAGTTTACAGCATTTTAAAAAGCAAAACATCATAACTAGTGCTTCTTGAAAATACATGCACTCTAAAGCGTAAGCTCATAACTATACAAGTGCCCTGACAGATAAGTTCTCAATCAGACGACAGTGCAACCAAAATTCTGCTCTGTGAAAGGGAAAAAAAAGTATTCCTGAAATAATATTATCCATCATTACTCATGAGAAATATATGTATTAGTGCATTATGACAATGAAGTGGGAATTTCTTTCCAAAAGTGTCAGTTGTGCACACATAAAGCCACGCTTCTACAGTTACATTACCTCTGCGAGTCCCTTTCCCGTCAGCTGAAACACACCAGTTTTCTGTGCTGTCTCCAGGTGGGCTTTTAATGCACTATTTCCCATCCTAACAGTTCTCTGTCAAGCATATGCAGTTGGGGTGACAGTTTCAGCCAGTTTCTCTCAGTTATTCTTCACTAGAGAACTGCAATCTTAAGTCTCTGTCATAAAGCAAATGCAGAAAGTCATTTTACGCCTCCCGTCTTCCACACAAGCATTTCAACATCCTCAAGCCTTTCACTGCTGCGTTTTCATCTCCCATAACTATACACCTAGAACCTGAAGATTTTACCTAGTTTGCAGTGCCTTCGTTGTAGTAGTTTGAATATTGACACGATCACAGAATCGTCTCCATTGGAAAGGACCTTTCAGATCATCAATGCAATGAGTAGAGTTAAAACTGATGGTAAAAATTGCATACTTCCCAGATTTTGCCTCTTTCAGGGCCCAGTACTGTAAGGCGATTCTCCATGGAGACTGGCTGTGATTTTAGTGGCATCTCCCACTTACTATTTGCTTTTTCGGGGAAATATTTGTTTCATTCAGAGGCCGGACCCCTTTGCTGCGACTCTGGATGCAGACACCCCACATCCACCTCCTCTTAACTCCAGCTGGGCTTAATCCCCAGGACGAAGCAGGCCGGAGGATTAGCGTCAGGTTTGTGGCCGGCAGGTGGGGAATAAAGCTTAACACAGCACATAAATAGCCGGGACGAGGAGCCCAGGAGAAGCAGCAGCGCTCCCTGCCCCGACGGCTCGAAGCGGCTCAGCGGGATCCTCGGGCAAGGGATGAAGCCGGCAACGACCCGCTGCAGGCCCCGGTCTCACGACCTCACCCCCGTCCCGGTCCCACCGGGGCCGCTTAGCCCTCGCCCCGGCCCCGCAGGGAGCCCCGGCGGGGGCAGCCAAGCCCGGCCCAGCCCAACTCACCTGTACAGGGGCTGCACGCCCAGGCTCCGCGGCGGCGGAGCCCCCCGCGCTCCACCTCCGCCCTTCGACGCTCTCTGAGCCCTTACCGGCTCCCCCGGAACCGGACGCGCGTCGAATCCCTTTCCTGTCGCGCCTAATCCGGCGCCCGCCCCCTTACCCGTCCATGATGGCCGCCGCCGGCACCCGGCCTTCCCGGCGGCGGGACGCTAGAACTAAGGCGACGGTCCTGGGAGATGCGGCGGGAGAGAAGCGTGGAGGGTCCCCGGAGGTGCGGTGGGAGAGCGGC
Source organism: Calidris pugnax (assembly GCF_001431845.1). NCBI lineage: Eukaryota > Metazoa > Chordata > Aves > Charadriiformes > Scolopacidae > Calidris > Calidris pugnax. Next base: position 5,767,989 of record NW_015090921.1, read on the forward strand.
TCGGAGAGCGAGGCTTCCTCTGAGGCTGCCTTCCCCAGCCCCTGGGAGGTGGGGCAGCCCTCGGCGGCGGCCGCTCTGCTGGAGAGCTGCGTGAAGGCGGGCGTCGTGAGCCAGGTAACGGCCCCGGGGGCCGGGAGCGGGCCGGGGAGAGGGGCCGCGCAAGATGGCGGCGGCGGGGAACGGCAGGAGCGTAACAAAGCGGTACCTGCGGGTGAAGGGTCGGGGCAGCCGGGGCTGAGGCTCTGCGGCCGCCGCTCTCCTCACCCCTCGGGGCCCGTCCTTCAGAAGCCGCAGCTTCGTTTGCTCGTTAATTTGAAACGGGGAAGTTTTTCCTTTTATTGCGGGGTCTCTGAGTGCTTTGGCTGAGGGCAGCTTTCAGGGAATGACTGAACCCTGGGTGTTTTTCTGGAGCTTAGACGTGAGGGCTTTCTGATGGCCCGTGGGGTGTTCCAGCAGTGTCCGAGACACAGTTGTTGACACTGCTCTGGTGCTGCCTTTCCTGAAATTTTACTTTAATTTTCCCCAAATAACGCATATATTTCATGAGTTGTTCAGACAGAATTTACTGTACTGCATAGTGTGAGAGATTAACACTTTAGACTATTAAAGCCTAATCTGGAGGATTTGCCTGATGATGTGTTTCTTGCTGCTGTTTACATCTTATTCCTGCTGCTTTCCTTTCGCAGAAGACTTTGGATTTAACCTGTAGAAATGACCCGTGCTTTGTGAAATTCTCAGAGATGGAAAAAATGGCCAACATTCGAGCTGAAATCAATGAGGTATGGCCTTTAGCGTTGTCAGCGTACACTCAATGCTTCAATACTGAGAGATAATATGTGGCACCTGGTGAGATACTAGACTGCAATGTGCTCTTGTTTCATGATTTGTTTGGGTTTTGGGGTTTTTTTATCAGTTTAGCCATTTAACAGTTGGCACTTTTTCCCCAGTGGACTCAGTTGCCATCAAGAAAAGAACAAAATCATGAAACAAAGGTTTTCAGTATAACTGGAAAGACACAGCAGCCTGCATCTTTGACTGGAGCATTACCCAAAGTTTTCTGAAGAAACTGTAGAACAAATGAGAGTTTCTAATTGACTTACATTCACAAAAATGTGTTTCTGTATAGGCAACTAGACCATTTATTTTGTTGGTCAGCAAGAGAACCTCAATTATTTCCTACTGCCTGAATTGGCTGTTGACTTGTATTTTATGATTATATTTTCTGAGCATCAGAAGACTCTAAAAAAAAAAAACCAACCTGGTATAAAACCTGTGTTTATTAAAACATGCAATATAGGCTCCAGCATCTGCAAAGCAGTGTGACAAATCACCATTTACTTTGGAGAATGAGTTAAACAACTAACATTATTCTGCCCTGATGGGCAGAAGGAACGGACAGTTTCTGGCTCCCAGTAAGGCAGCTATTTAGCCTCCTTTGCTGGAAGTTTTCATGTGCAAAGTACTCTCTGACACATGTTCACTGTGCTATGAATGAAGCAGGTTTATTTTTGTCCTCGGTGATCAAGAAAAGCAAAGCAACAGTTCTCTGTGTGTTCGGAGAGGCTGATGTGTCATCCTTTTCTGTACTTTACTTGGTCTTCTCTTGTCTAGTCAAAAATTACCACGACTTTTTCAGCCACAGAAAGGTATCTGCTCTTGTGCTTGTGTTTATTAAAACATGCAATATAGGCTCCAGCATCTGCAAAGCAGTGTGACAAATCACCATTTACTTTGGAGAATGAGTTAAACAACTAACATTATTCTGCCCTGATGGGCAGAAGGAACGGACAGTTTCTGGCTCCCAGTAAGGCAGCTATTTAGCCTCCTTTGCTGGAAGTTTTCATGTGCAAAGTACTCTCTGACACATGTTCACTGTGCTATGAATGAAGCAGGTTTATTTTTGTCCTCGGTGATCAAGAAAAGCAAAGCAACAGTTCTCTGTGTGTTCGGAGAGGCTGATGTGTCATCCTTTTCTGTACTTTACTTGGTCTTCTCTTGTCTAGTCAAAAATTACCACGACTTTTTCAGCCACAGAAAGGTATCTGCTCTTGTGCTGCTTTATCATTGGAAAGAAATAAAGCTAGGAGGTTCACCTGAGGGAGCTTCTCCCTCAGCTGAAAAAACACAAACCAATCTTTGCCAGAAAGCGGTGACTTGGGGCTGTGAGAGGTTCTTTAGTAGAATATAGGCTGCAAAACTGCTTTGTAGGAGATACAGGTTTCTGTACTTCAGGAATTAATTGCAGGGTCTGTCTTTTCCAGCCGAAATTCCCAAGAAATAGCTGGTTTTAAGCAGTCTTTTCCTATAGACCAAAAAAGCCCCTTTAGTAGAAGCACTTGGGAGAGCGTGGTAGCATTCTGTCATGCAAATACTCTTTCACACATGTGCTGTTTTCCCCACCCTCCTGCTTTCTCCTGTTCTATTTTCTCCACCACCTCAAGAGGGTCAACAATATTTGGGTAATTATGTTAAAAATATATTTTCATTTGATTATTTTATTGTTGTAGAAAAAACTGAAAGCTGAAATTCTGCAGTTGGAGAATGAGACAGCAGACATTGCTCACCCTTTTTACTTAGGTAAGTGCTGGTGTACCTTAGTAAAACCAATAGTGTTAAATGACTTCATCAGCAGATTAATATTTCATTTGAAAGCATGACAAATCTGGAAGTTATTGCAGCTGTTTCCACTGGATAGCTTGCTAGAGGTGGCAGGTGTTTTATTAGCCTCTAAAGAATGCTTCCATACCATTTGAACTTGCACTCTGCTGTCTCAGGTGAAGCTCCATGTGTAACTCATAGTAACCTGATTTGCTTCCCTTGGCCTGTGTGCTGCTTTACTGCTTTTCCAATAACTCAGTGTATTTCTACTGTGTCTGTATGCCCCTAAAACTACTTGGATTTTTATTTTAGTGTTTTGGGAACATATGTATTCATTTCCTTATTAATGTACACTTTTCCCACTATGATTTGATGATGCTTAATAACATTCTAGCTTGCTGCTGCTGTGTTAGGCTAGTGAAATACATTGCAATGCTTCAGTGCTGTGGTATAGTTTAAGAAGTTGGTTTCATCTCAAAGACAGTGTACTTAAAACTATAGATAATGTAAAATAATTAACTAAGCTGTATCTCTAAAAGTAGGTATTACGACTTTGAGGTGCATGCTGATACCAAGTCCTACACACTCCAACAAAAGTAATCTGATAAATTATATCTTCTTGAGTGTAAGCTCTCCAGTGTGAAAGATCAGACATTTTTTTTTCAGTCTTGCTCGCTCTTTCCTTCTTTGCTCTTGTTTTAGCAGGATAATAGTTTCAACTTTGCAATTTTATTTTATAGGCAAGAAATGTGAAATACTGCAAGGTATGAACAGACACTTGGAAGCCGTACTGAAAGAGAAGAGAACTCTTAGGAAGATGTTGATAAAGCCCAGATGTCAGGAGAGCCTGCCTATTGAGGCTACTTCCCACAAGTAGGCGTATAGAAAATAATGGTTCTTGTTTGTGTGAGTCCAAATTAATTTGAACTAATAAGCAGTAAAAATTGCTTGCTTTCATTTGCTTTTCCATTGAGAAGAATAGAAATACAAAATGGTAGCAGAACTTCAACTAAAAGCTAGTTGTTTACTCGTTGCAAAATTCAAGAAAGGTGGTGATGTATATTTGCTTAATTTGTTGGTGTTGTCTTCTGAAGATTACATAACAACTTGTAATGTCTTGCTTTAAGCAGGTGTGTTAAATGCTTGATTCATTATGTTTCTCCATAGGAAGGAATTTTTACTTCAGCATTTGGTGTCTGCTTTCCACTGTGACTTGCTCAGCACAAGTGTGTGAATGGTTCCCAGACATGCATTGTACTTGTTTTAAAAATATAGTCCTTCTCATGGTCTAAAAATCTAGTCCAGCTTCTGAAGAAGTGTGTATTCACTTCTGTAATTCCTGCTATACTTGATCCTGAGAGTCATAAAAAAAAAGTGTAATTGCAGAGAAATTAATTAGATGGTTAAGAACTCGTATGAACTGGAAGAGAGGACTAAGAAAATCCACAGGGGAAAGAAATAGGAAGTAGAAAATCCTCATTGTTTTGCACGGCTTCTGAGTAGGGGGCTCATTCTTGGTTACAGGTATGTAGTAGAGTTGTTGGCTGAGGCTGTGACTTTCATTGACAAGCTTGAAAGCCATTTGCAGACAGCAAGAAGCATCCCTCAGATACCAACTGTCATGAAGAATATGGTGAGTAGCAAAAGAGCCAAGCCTTCCGCTTCACTCAGCATTAAGAATTCAATGCTGTTTGATTGTTTAGGTTATTTTTATGTCTTGCTAGAGGGACAGGATGTGTAGAGATTGAAATCCAACTCTTCTGCTTTAGGATACTGCTTTGACAAAAACAGAGATGCTTGCCATGGAGCTGGAGGAGCTGGGAGACCAAATATTGAAGTGGAGCGAACTGCAAAAAGCAGCGTATTCTGACAGCATCTGCAATACTGCTGAGCTGGACCTTGGCTTATCTTAACCCTAACTCATTCTCAAGTAGGATGGCTATTCAAAGAACTACCTTTTTACGGTCTCCTGGGAAAAGTGCAACATAGTTGTGCTGTCATCCAACAGGGACTTTGTAGGTAGTTTTATATTTCTGTTCTTATGTAACAGTTCTCCAACTGCTTCAAAACAAAAGGAGGGACAATGAGCAGTAGCTCACAAGAAGAGAGACTACTGAGAAGACTGTTAAGGAGTTCCTTTTTGAAATAGTTGGACAGGATTCCCTTGGAGCCTGTATCTTCAATGCAAATTTGTTTTGATATTTCTCATGCACTTGCTATAGTGTCTCTATTTGTTTTTGTAAGTATCTTGATAATACACTGTATTTTGTATGCCATTATAAAACTTCAATAAAAGCACTACGTTTCAAGAGCTGTCGCTTTTGGTTTTTTATTTTGTTATAAAATCCTATAATTAAAAGAACAGTGTAAAGTCTTAGGTCCCAGCTTATGCTTCTATATGACTTCCAACCAAGAAACTAATCAATTTTTAAGTTACAATTTATGATGGCTATGATGTGGCTGTGTGGGAAAGCAAGGAGTGGATTCAGTGATTATACATCAGAGTAGTGATTTGCAAACCATGTTTCTATCATACCAGTAAATATATTCTTCAGTCTCTACTTTTCTGTTGCTTGCCCTGTCCTCAGTGCCCCTCATAGAATAAAACTCTTGTTCTATGACCGTGACTGACAATTTAGCAAAAGCATTAGTTGTTCCAGTTTGAAAGTTTAGCAATTTTTATGTCCTGGAAAGACATGTTGGTAAAATGTCACTGGCAGGATGTGTATGAACCAGTAACCAACCAGACATTTGGTTGTCTTTGGAGGACGTCCAGTTTTGTGTTCAGGACACAGAGCAAACTGGAAGTGGTGTAGATGTATTCCTTTCTACTGTTGTATTGCTTATGTTATCTGAATCCTTCAGATATCCCACCTGTTGATTTCAGTTTCTGAAAATGAGTGTTTTATTTTCTGAAAGTAACCACTAGGTGGCTCAGTACCGCACGTTTCACTGTTGTTCGTCTGATTATTGCCTGATTATTAAAACCAAACCTAATCTTTGGTTCTTGAGCACACTCTGGTCTGGCTTACTTGCAATTGGTCTATTCAATATTTTAAAATTTTCTGAGAATCCCATTTTAATCTTTTTAGAGTACATCATTCTGCTGTGATGACAAGGTGTATAGCTTAACAATTCTTTATTATACTGTGTCAGTGTAGGTGATGTTCCTCTCTGCTGCTAGTTAAGAGGATAGAAACAACTTGGATTAACTCGAGTAGAATGTCAGCAGATAGGATCTGGGAATATAAAGTGGTGTTTGAGTCCCATAAACCCAAACGGGATGTTTGTGTGAACTCTTGCTAGATGTCATTGCAGGATTTGTGGCTGAAGTCACACATCACTGTCATTTCAGATGTGGAAATGAAAGTCTGCTATGCAATTGCAGAGGAGCCGGCATTTTTACTGAAAATGCTTTGCGCATTCTGTGAAACAAGAAGAAACAGAATCCAAACTTCTGGAATCATCATCCTATGCATCTGTCACAGGCTTAACGTCTCTCATGTTGTCTCTTAGTGATGATTTAGGTCAGGCAAATTAAAGCTGTCATAATTTAATGCTTCTGGAATTAGGATGAGAAAATTTCTAGTTAGTTTGTTCATTATAATTCTTCAAAGTGAAGACAAGTGTTTCTGCTATATCCCAAAGAATCAAGCATATTTTCTTCTTTTACTGTATCGGTTATTGGAGGGTTGACTGTGGCAATGGTTGTAGGGTTTAGCTAATACCATTTGTACAAATTCATTCTTTAGGGATAAATCTGTTGAAGTAAACAGTGATTGTAGGTGTTCATTTTAGCAGTGCTGTGGTGGGTCATGAGTTAGGAAAAGTGTTGGGTCCCAAGGACCCATCCCATGCTTCACTCAGGGAGGTTTCTGTATTGTGATTTCTTTTGCATTTAGATTTAACGTTTCTGGAGCTTAAGGCAAATTGTCTCATGAGGAGAACGACACTTAAAGTAAAAACAAATAGTACTATTTAAACAGAAGTTGTTTAAATAGACTGTAGAACACTCTTATATTCAGATACAGCTCAGTTTTTCATGTTTTGAAATGCAAAAGCAGAAAAAGTCGAGTTAAAAATGAGTAGTGACAGTGGCAACAGCCAAACAGGCATTGTCTGCTGAGCTGGGCAGCCGGCACGGCCAGCGCTCGTGTCTTCACAGGAATGGCCGTAGTGACAGGGACAATATTCTAAAAGCTATTTTTTTTTTAAACTTTCGGTGTTTTTTATATTACTCTAAGTGCAATACATTTACCAAGGTTTTGCATTGATTTCAATTATAGCTCTTGGGGAGCTTCAAGATTTTATTTTACACAGTAAGTGCAAGACTGGAGGCTTTTCAAAGGAATTTAAGACACTTGAGAGCTTTCCTCTAGCACTAGCGAGGAGGGGGTGCTTCTCTTCCTTCAATTCCTGTCCCGTTAATTAATTAAACGCGGGGTGCTTTACGCTTTAAACAGCGCTGGTTTGTGGGCGCCATTAGGGTTAGACTGAGGGGTTTTTCACTCCTGAAACCCAGTTGGATTCCCTTGGGGAGTCCTTTAGGGGGTATCCCCAGGGCAGCCCCCCCCTCACCACACCGTGGGCATTCAGGGGCTCCCTGAAGCCCCCTCACCCCGCGGAGGTTTCCCTCCCGCCCCCGCGGGGCCTGCCTGGGCCGGGCCGCCCCCGGGCCCTCCCCTCACCCTCCGGGGCGGCTCCGCTCCTCCCTCCCCGGCCTCTGGGCCGCCGCGATGCGGGGCCGGGGCTGCTGGGCGTGAGGGGAGCCATGGCTAACGTCAAGGTGGCCGTGCGGGTCCGGCCTCTGAGCAAAAGGTGAGGGGGGGACGACGCGGGGAGGTGGCGGTCGCCGTGGGGCGGGGTGATGGGCCCCCCCCACAAACCCCCGGTCCGGTCACCGGGGCTGAGGGAGCCCGAGGGTGAGGTAGGAGGAGCGGCGGGGCTCCCCTCTGCGGGTCACGACACAGCTGGGGAAGTTTTTTTGGAGGAGTCACCCTCCGGAGCTGTTGGGCTGACTCCCCCTAACAGGACAGTTGTCCCCCGGTGTCGGGGAATCTTCCCGTCCCCGTCTGTTGTCGCTGTTTTTTCCAGCGGGAGGCAGAGCCGGATATTCCCATTGTCGCTCCCTCCCCGGCTTCCTTGGCTCCAGTAGAAATCCCAAAAGCGAAACGATAACGGCTTGAAGACAACTCCCAACCAAGGAGAAGATGCCGTAGCGCAATGCTCTTGGGGGTGTTGGGATACAACACGTAACTAAAGCCGTGCAGACTTTGGAAATTCTGGGGAGGGAAATAAAGAGAAAGAGCAAGCAGCCAAAATTTCAGTGTCTGGTAATTTACTCCTCCTGTTCGAGAAATGCTATAGCGCTGCGGGCAGAAATGGTTTGAAATGTGGTATGAGCTCCCAGGGCCAGGCTTTGATTTGATGCTGCCTTTCTTTGTAGCATGACTCCCTCGCCTTGTCTCCTGGCTGCGTTGACTTAATTGATAACTCCTGCTTGTAGTAGAGAAAATGATTCTTGAAGAGTTGCCTGGCCAGAAAACTAGCCTAGTCATTTAGCCAGCAGTATACTAGCATATCTTGGACTCTTAAGTTCTTATTTGTCTATGGATTTTATTGGTTTTTTTCAAGAAAAGATACTGGAGAATGTTGAATAAAATAAAAAAAACCACCTAAACCAAACCTGGTAGTCTTAATAGAAAAGGGAAAGGTGGAAAGTAATTTACAGGTTTTTAATATATTTTACCTTTAACTCAAAGCTAACGTATTTTACAAATACTCTGCCCATAATTTAATCTGAATCCATCTTTGGATAATATAGTTCTGATCTGTAGTACAGCTATGAATGGAACAGATTTTAGTAGATGCTGGCATGTTGTAAGAAGAGTTGCAGCATTGAAGTAAGCTAAGAGTAACCTTTCATTGCTTTATGTTTACTTTAGTGTTGAAGATACTATTTGATTTTTATTCTCTTCCGCATTGTTAGTCATTCTTAGCACTTACTCGTTAAATAAATTGCCATTATGCTCTCTAGAAATAAAAAGCAGTGTACAAGTGCTAAGTACGAACATTAAATGACAATTTGGTAACCATACCATAGGACTCTCTTGTTTCAGCCTTGCAGAGTTCACTGGAGACTGAAAGTTTTTAAAAGTCCAACTCGATGATGTATTTCGTTGTGCAGTCAATGACATATTTGTTTCTTCCATAACAGCATTTGGCTGCCTATTTGCAGTTAAGCAGGGTCTCCAATAGACATAAGTCAATGAGTGTTTCTTAGCAGTTGGGGAAGAGAGGCCCAAGACTGGCAGGAGTGTTATCTTCTTTCTCACCAGATTTGCCTTGACGAGGAGCTTTGCACCATGTTTAATCTTTTATTTTATGTTTTAACATTAATGTCTTAATGGTTTTTTTTCCCCAATGGGTAGCATTAAATAGCACATAACAGTGCATATATCATAATAGCATTAAACAGCGCCTGTAACTGACAGATAAGGTGTGATAAACAGGAAGACCTTTGATATTGTTGGTGTGGCAATGTAGTTTGGAGAGGAGAGTAGGCTCAGAAAGATGGACAGCCTCCCGCAGGTGGGAGATGCTAATCTAGTGCTGAAATAGAAAAGTTTGTACGAAGGCGAGAGTGGGAACCCAGGGGGTAACGCGGGGAGAGACTTCAGTAATTCCATCTTCTCAACCTGTGGCAGTGTTACTGGTGGGATGGAGAGGCAGAGACCAGTCTTGTGGTAGTTGACCCCAAAGGCGATAGGCAATTTGTGCCTTGTACTCTGTTGTCACAGCTGAGATCAGCAAAAGTATTCCAGGATGAATTCTTATATTTCAAAGGTGAGAAGGAAAGTGATTGGATATTTTCTGTGAAGGCTCTGACATGAGAACTTGTGTCTAGCCTTGACCAAAATTGTCCATATGTAATGACTTTGAGGCAAATACCAAATATATGAAGGCTTAAAGTAACCTTTATAGACATTGATAGGACTAAAGCTGTCATTGGGGATAAGGGCCTGCTCTTTCTATTCCAGCTTCTTATGCCACTTCCATACTGGGGTCACACAAACCTCTCACCCTCTTTATACACACATGCTGTGATTGCCTCTAACAGGTACCCATGTTGCCAGAGCTCCTGGAATCCCTTAGGTGCTTTGAAAAGAAAAACTTCCTGCAAAAAAATTTCAGTTCAACTGGATTGAAGTACTGTAATATGTACAGTTGCAGTTCTAGCCAAAAATACTAAGCTTTGCTTTTTAAGAGTCTTAAACATTGTAAAACTGCAGGCAAAGGCTAGAAGTGGAGGGTTATTTGGTTGTTTCTAGACTATCGTACAAACTTTACTTGCTCATTGCTTCTTTTCATTCAATTTGCAATCACAGATAAGCGTTGGATTTGCATCTTAAAATTTAGAGAATATGCATGTTAAAAGTTGCTAATACAGAAGTTCATAAAATCCTGCTTTCTCTTTAAAGTTTCCATTTTTTATAAACCATATTAATCACATCTGCAACTTCTTATTTAGCATAAGGCAAAGAGTGGTCTTTTTGTTCTGTGCCTGTACGGCGCCCATCACAATGCATTCTTTGACAGAGGGCTCCTATGCACAAATAATCCGTGATAGTTATAAAGCTAGTACAGTTATGCAGAATGCATGAATTTTTCCTTTGCCTAAACTTTAAATAACTTGTAGCCAATGTTCTTCATAATGCCATTTATCATTCTGTAGGAGACTAAATGATATTTTTTTTCCACCAAAACGTTATCTGGGCAGTAAATTCCCTCAAATTTGTTCCCTGGAGTGACATTGCTTTAAAAAAAGTCTCTATTACACATTTACTATTATACATACTAAAAAAGATTTATTACTTTGTGGTTACGTGGATACTTGTCCTGTGTAAATAACATTCCCCCTTCAGAATGAAACATGGAAGCTCGAATGGGTGCTATAAATTGACTATAGCGATAGGTGATAATCAGGTATTAAATAGGAGCCGGGAACTGATGAAATCCCTTTATGGTTTATTTCCGGGCATCTTAATGCTTGGTCTATGAGATATCAGACTTTTGTGAGGAAAGTGTAATGTTATTTTTGGCCGCTGGTCAGAAGCTGTTGATGGAAACGCTTTCAATGCTAGCACGTAACTATGTGAGCTAAGAATGTTGTTTCTTTTTCTTCCTTGATTTGTGCTGTGGAGTGGCCAGCAGGGCGGTCTGCAGGGTGGTGCCATGACAGCACATCTGACCCTCCAGACCCGGCAATAGTGCGACCAGCTAAAAAAGAGGGTACGTTGCCCTTCAGGTATTTTAGTGCTGCCTCTGGGGCTCTCTGTGCACCTGGGCATCTCACTTAAAGCCACGTTAGGTGTTTGTGTGCTACGGAAACACCTGCAGCCTCAGACGTGTCCTTTTACTACTTATGTAGGCCAGCAGAAACCCATGCCAGTTGTTATGTGCTGCTAGTTTCAAAAACGTTTGTAACCTGTGGTATCCCAACACAATTCTAGTACCTGGCTGTGGCTGCTGATTGCTCTTAGTATGGACCTCAGCCCCGTCTGGTATGAGAGGAGGGAGGGAGGATCATGTTTGTGGGTGGGAGGCCCCCTGGGATGGGAGTGGTTGGTGTGTCCAGGACGGCATCGCTGGGGCCAGGATGGAGCACAGCATCCATATTCCTCCATTGTCCACTTCTGCTCGGCATCCAGCTGGTCTCAGTTACAGAATCACATGGGGTTGGAATTGGGGGATCTCTCTGGAGATCATCTAGTCCAACCCTCCTGCCAAAGCAGGTCCACCTAGAGCAGGTTGCACAGGAACTTGTCCAGGTGGGTTTTGAATGTCTCCAGAGAAAGAGACTCCACCACCTCCCTGGGCAGCCTCTTCCAGGGCTCTGCCACCCTCAAAGTGAAGAAGTTCCTCCTCATGTTTAGGTGGAACTTCTTATATTCAAGCTTGTGCCCATTTTCTCTTGTCTTATCCCTGGGCACCACTGAAAAAAGACCAGCCCCGTCCTCTTGACACCCACCCTTTAAGTATTTATAAGCATTGATCAGGTTCCCCCCTCAGCCTTCTCTAGACTAAAAAGACCCAAGTCGCTCTGCCTCTCCTCGTGCATACCCAGGATGCGTTTCCTTGTCACGGTGTAGTTTGAGAGCTGCTACATAAGTAGTCTTAAAGATGGATTTTAAAAAACGGAGCTCTACACCACAATGAGAAGCCTCAAGCGTTACTATAGGATTCTCTTTTTAGCATGCACCAGTGACTAGAAGACATTGCATTCCTTCACGGATTGTGGACTGAGGCCTGGGTAAAATCATTCACAGCAAGTTTGTTTAATTAAATTGTAAAATTATAGTGGTGTTAGTTAAAAACTTGACACTAAGGCATGCAGGTTGCCCTGTGATACTTTTTGAGAGTTTAAAGTACTTTGCTGGACCCTGAAGATTGGGAGCTACTTGTGCAGGACCCAGCAAAAGCGAAGACATGTTCTGCTGTTGGAGGTATCTTCTCCACTTTTCAGCTGCCCCTGTGGCCTGGAAAAGGAGAGCCTGGCAAGGAGCTCTTATTTGAAAGGGTCTTTCCTGGTGTCTTTGATAACTCACAAATGAACTCTCCCATCCCCTCTGAACCTCATAGACGTGTCACCGGAAAGAAAAGAGTTGCTGAACAGATTAATTAACTCAAAACCTGCCTTTTGCCTTGTTTCCAAGCTGTAACTTGGAGCCTCCTGTCCAGCTGTTTATTCCCTCAGTCCCCTGAGGAATCCCCAGGCCTGTCTTCCACACTCTGGCAAATGAGAGCATCAAAGAAATGGGATACAGCAGGTGGGGGAGCTAAGTTTGAGCTCCTAAGAACACAGGTGATGGATGTGAGCAAGCCCAAAGCTGGGAGGGAGTTGTCTCCATTAGTAGGGAAAGTTTCTTGCTTATAGTTTCCAGAAATGTGCTTGGTGTCAGGCGAAGCCGGGCAGTGTGTGGAGCACAGCGGCAGTGAGCAGGGAAAGGAGGAGCTCAGCTGGTGGGTGCGTTACGATGTAAACATCTAAAATTCATTTCTGTTCAAAGGGAAAGGTAATGGAAAAGTTACGGAAAAATAAAATTACTTTAAAAATCATTCCGGAAAATTATGCGAAGTAAATCGCTGTTGCTTTGGGCTGGGTACGCCTTTATTAATCTGCTGTGGAGTTAATCAGCTTCGTTAACTAGTCTCCGTGCTGTGGTCTACCACTGCCTCTGTTCTTCCTAATCACATCGTGGTAAGTACAAGGAAGGATTATTTTGTAAGACTTGTTGCTGTTTCATAGACCGTGCTATTGGCTATTTCATATGCTTGCATATAACCACAAGAACTTAGATAGAGCAATGTTGCCTGCTGCTGACAGGAGCGGTAACTTGCAGCAGCTTTTGTAGAAAACATTCCTTGGATTTTATGCATAACAGATGTTAAATGCTGTATCAAAATAAAATTAAAGCAACCGCAGATTGGAGGCTATTGTTTTTCTCCCTCTTACCCCCCTACCAAAAGTAAATCTGATTGTTTTACTTATTCAAGGGTATTCCTTTTAAAATGTTTATTCTTTGCTAGTTAATCAGTGCTGCCCTTTTTGAGGACTCTTTGAACCAGCCCTGTTCAGTTGTTGCTTCTCTCTAAAAATTTCACAATGCCAGTGTTAAGAGGAACATATTCTGGGGAAAGATAGCCATTGATGTTTAGGTTAACATTTCAAAAGCTTTTCCAATTATATTTAAAAAAAACAACAAAAACAAACCAAAGCCCAACAAACAAAGAGAAAACCCCACATGACCTTACTTTATTCAGACTATTGTTGTGATACACTACTTCAAATGTACTTGGTGCAAGTGGATGATGACACGAAATACTGGCATCATTAGTATTCATACAGTTTGTTTTTGTTTATAACTTGTACTTAAGTTAGCTTTTCTGTGCTTTTTGAATACTGTTGAAAAAGTGTTTGTATTTAACTTTCTTGGAAAAAAAAAAAACAAACCAGTATCTGCAAGGAGAGAATGTTTCTTTTATGTTTCTTAAGGTAGATGTGAGGATTTTTTTTCTTTTTATTACTTTTCTTGAGCTGACTTAATTTTTGCTCTGTGACCCAAGTGGGTGTTGGATAAATGAGCTCTCTGTTAATGGAATATTGCTATCATCTGCGTTAACTGCTTTACGGAATGTAATGGGAAATAACTTCCTTAGAAATCTGTATATATTTTACATTAGCACAAGAAATATATTACATTCAAAAATTCTCTGGAAAATAAATTTAGTATAATTTGGTTTTATAGGTGTTCAACATATGTTCCATATGGATGTAATTTTAAATACAAGACAAAATACTGCTTTCTTTGAAGCAAATGATGAAATTGTCTGTGATTTCAAAGGAATCAGAATGTCTCTGTGAAAAGTTATAAATTCAGGAAAAAAACAGGTAACAGGCAAGAGCAGAAAACGCTTTTTGGTTTGCTTAGAACTGTTAGATACTGCTAATGCTACTCTAAGGTTTAGACTAAGGCAGGCCATTGAACACAGCTCAGTGAAGTGTTTTTCTTCTACCCTGACCTTGTTTCTTTGCCCTTCTCAATTGTATGTTTTAGTGTGTATATGTATATATATATGTATTCCTTGCTACCTTGGTGCTGTTGTCTCCTCTCACACCTCTCTATCTACGTTTACCTACTGTGACAGCTGAATGAGGGTTGTTCCTCGGTGCCCCCCTGTTACACGACAGTGCCTTTTTCAGGTAGTGATAGTTGAACTCTGTCCCAAAAGCTGTGGATTTTAGGGTTGGTGCCTTATGGTGGGAAAGAGCGGTCTCGGGCCTCCAAGAGTTGCTGTCTGAAATGTGTACAAACTGCATTGGTTATGCATTGCTCATGATTTCAAGGTTTTGGGTTTTTTTCCACAGAAGAGCTGGGATTCTTTTTTAAAAAAGTTGAGATTCTAATTTGGTGTTTATAAACGAGATCTCTGTCCCCCCCAAAAAATGTATTTTAGTGTTTCTGTATCCTGTTTCATAACCTAGCCTTTTGTTAAGTTTATCTTGACATCTTTTCCCCTGTCTCTCAAATTAGCTATTTTCATTTGCCTAGTCTATCATTTAAAGTTTTGTGTAATCTATCATTGAGGTCTTCTCTCTTAGTATCTTTTCTCTTAGTATCTGTACTTGGCATTAGCAGGTGGTTTTCATAAGTCCCATCTGTGTTTTTGAAAGGGACTGCACCAGTAACCTTTCCCAAATGTATTCTTCTTGCAGTTGCACGAAGCATGTTTTCTAATTTTGGTAAAGGGCAGGCTCTCTAGCTTATTTAAAGAGCAGGAGTCTGCATGTCCTGAGTGGCCACCAGCCCCATTCCACATAAGGTGATGCTTCTGCTGATGTTATGTGACAGTACTGCACCGGTACTCATTGCAGCCAGGAGCACAAGGTGCTGGCTACTGGAAGTTTACTTCCCAGACTAAGAGGCTGACTGTCTTGTCTTCTTTTACTTGCCTTGTTGCCTGTGCAAAAGCAGCTACAAGAGTGTCCTGAAACAACAAAAGCAGAACAAGCTTTTGAAAGCCCTCTAGGTAATATTTTTTTATTTTCATAGAACGCATTTCCTCCCAAGTCTTAAAAATACTTTGTGAGTGTTAGAATGTTTTGGAGCAGGGCTCAGATTTTTTTGTACGCAGCAAAGAAAAATGGGGCACCATGTCATTAATTAACTAGAGCCATTTGTCTGTGCTGGGCAGTTTCATTATCTGAGATCCCACACTGTCTCTGAGAGAAGTTGTAGTAATGCAAGATGGCATGACTGCACGCATAGAGATTGCTGCCCATCTCCCCCAGGGAATGGTGCAGAGCTGGGGTGCTAGTCTTGTGCAGTGCATGGTGAGACACCACCGTTGTGCACAGAGAATTTATGCAAGTTTCAGGTAGGTTTTCCCCAATTTCCTTCTCTTTAGTCTGAGGCTTTATATGAAATTTAAATAGCAGTGCGCTTTTAATTTTTTCTGCCACTTTCCATCTGTAGCATAGATTTTAAAGAAAATAATGGAGTTCTGCACCTCTCTTTTTTTGAATTTAAGGGTTTACTGTCTGAGCCACTTTTGATGCAATGAAAGAGCAAGAGGGATGAGACGGTGCATCACAGCATATGGTGTCACATAATTTATTTCATTACAGTCACAGATTGAAGTTCTGTCCTGGTGGAATGAAAACTGACCACTGTATCCAAATTCTGGTTTGCATGGAAATCACAGCATTTTCACAGAAGTTCTTTGATACAAAAGTCCGTGAATTACTGAGGAATTGCTGAGGTCAGTCTCATTACTGAGGAAACAGTTGGGAAATCAAGGGTGGATGAAACTGGACCAACTGGACTGTAGCTTTGTTTTAAGCCCTCCTTATTCCATGCTTCCTTAAACACTGGTGGTATGACAGATGAAAAGACTTTTCCCTCTGCTTTTCCCTCCTCCCCTCCATGCCTCTGTATGAAAGAGAAAGCAGCGTTACTCCGCAGCTGTTCAAAGCACTGATGGGTCATCGGGAGTATTTCTGACTGGGATTGCTCAAGGGAGATGCCTGAGGCTCTTGTTGTAGGAGTAGGAGACTTGAGAGATGGTGCAGACAGGAACACTCTTCTTGTAGGGTGCCGTTACATGGCAGGATTGTGGAGCTCACTGTGACCCAAGGAGGCCATCTCCTGTGCTTCCTCTCCCAGCTCAAGAATACATATATCAAATCTCTGGTAAGATTAAGTAAATACTTTAAGTGTTGTGCAGGCTTGTGTCTGAAAAGAGCACTGACGATGCCTCATGTTTATGTCTGCACCAAGCGTTCCTATTGTTATTGCTATATAATATTTGCAAAGAAGAATAGGGAGAAACTATACGAGGGTGATGGTGATCGCTAGGAATGCTTATTTTTGGCCATCAGATTTTGTTAGCCGTTATCACAGCCAATCAAAGCTCTGCGCAGATAGGAGGAGCCTGGAAAGATAACTTGAGCAGCGTGTCTAGTATAGCAGCGTGCTGTCTTGGTGAACTCCGTGTTCTTGGCTTCAATATAGATTTTTAAATTATTTATAAACATCTGTTCTGAATTTGGTAGGAGGGTTGCTAACCGGGTGTGCACTCCTCTTTTGCAAGACACAGTAAAACAATTATAACTTAAAGAGAAATATCCAAGATACTATTGCATAGTACTAAATAGTGAAAAACACTGAAAACAAACTTCAGGTAAATGTATTGATTATTGATACTTTTTTTTTTTAATAAAAATAACTGCACTAGCCAAAGAGGGGGTTTTCATACTGTTAAAAGCTCTTGACTTTCAGAGTTTACAGCAGTAGGGATAAGGATACAGATTATGCTGGTGTCATGGAGGGATGCTGTGTTTGGGACAGTTGTGGTTGTAGGTACTTAACTTGTCAGTAGAGTGGAGAAGCCCTAATGACTGAAGGCTTTGAGGTTCTTCGCTAAAATTTCTGATGGACCAGCATGGAGTTTTAGTTCTCTTCTCATTGCACCCTTGTCCTCAACCCATTTTGTCTGGGGCAGTGTTCTCTGAAGACTAGCATAATAGAAAATACACCTTGTATTGTTTGTTTTTTTGTTTTTGTGGGCAAGGTCAGTCACTGAGGAGGTGCAAAGATGGCAGCTTCTCAAAGACATCTCTGCCGAGGTCACCAATAAAAGGAAGGCAAAGACACTTTATAATGTTAATGGGAAGAAAAAGATAGATCTGAATACTCCCCAAACTTCCTCAGCATAATACTGCAGCTGCTGGCATGGTGATTGCATAGGGGTGCCATTTTATGGCACAAAGTGTCCCAGGTACAAGTGGAAGTAGTTTGGTAAATGTTGTACCTTACTTACACACCATCATGGCTATGGGTCACATCCTGGGAAGTGACAGAGTCCTGGAGACAGCAGCAGTGACCACTGGTGTGCATCCTGCCAGGCTTGCTACAGGTGTGCTTTTGGTTGTGTTTGTAAGCAGTGTGACAATGTCCATTACAGTAGGCCACAGAAGGCTACTTTTTGTTCTAGAAAAGTCTAGAAAAAAGATTAAAATGAATTGTTCCAAAAAACAGAACTGAGACGATTGTCCGGATCAGCAAAAATCACTGTGAGAGGGGAGGTATTGACACTGTTGCCATACTGCTTTTGAGGTCCTTTGACTCAGTACAGGTTGAGATTGGGTTTGGAGTGATGGGAACACCACAACTTGGGTCATGGGAATCGGAAGGAAAGTGTAAGTGCTTGCAACGATTACGGTGCAGGGTTATTTTCAAAGTTTGAATAAGTAGATGCATACTCAATTCTTTAAAAAGTGTTTTAAGATTTCTCGTGTACTTGAGTGGTATGTATTGGCTTCAGTATGTCTGATTGCTTTGGTGAGCATTTGGTGGTCTGTATTTGTAGAAGTTGTTTTGTTGTATGACATGACTACTGCTGACTTCAATATTTTTCCTTTACTGCATGTGCATGTTTTTAAAATAAATAGGGGACTTTTAAAAGTCAGCTCCTTTGTTCTCCAAGTGCCTGACTGTTATTTGAGAGGTTGGAGGAGAAGTTGGGCAAATTTTATAACAGCTAAAATAAACAACTGCCTCCCTTTCTTTCCACCTACTCCTTCCTCCAGCTCTGTATACCTGCTTTTTCTTCTGTACTCAGTATATAAAATGGTGTCAGTGAGGTCCAGCAAGCTGTGCCCTCTCAGGGATTCTTGATCTTCCTGTGATTCTTTTCCACTGGGTCATTCTTCCAGGTCTTGCAGAGTGTCTGTTGTCCCTCTGGGGTTGTGTTAGCTTTATGTGTTGGCTGCAGAAATGATTTGTCATAGGGACAGCAAATGTTAGGAGGGGATTTTCCTTTGGGCTGCTCCTGTCTTTTGGACTGCCACAGCAATTTTGCTCCTGTCAGGTCTCTCTTGTAGCTCCCGGTTACAGCCCTGCCCCTGCGTTCTGTACTTGTGTCACTGTTCTGTTGCTGTGTCTGCATTTCTCTAAAACTTTCTGTATCTGAGAAGATCCAAGTCTTTCCTGGGACATGTACCATTAAATGGTTGCTCTGTAGCTTTATCTTTGCATGAAAACAAGTTAGCTGTCCGAAGTAATTTAGAGGGAGAGAGGCAGTTCCCAAAAATCTTGAAAAAATCATGAATTTTTCAAGAAGTGGGGAAATTAAATGTTAAGATCACTGTGACTTCTGAGCGGCAGAAGTCAGATGTGTCTAGTGTACTTTGGAACTGATATTATTGAAACAAGGAATACAGCTTTCCTATCTGTGGAGCAGAGCACCCATTCCTAAGGATGAGGGATTGTTTTATCAGTGAGATGCAAACTGTGGTACACACGTGTGTGAGACTGTGCTGACAAACACAGTTTTTGCTGAGAGCGCTTTTGTAGTGTTTGCAATCTGGAGTTAAGGTCAGAACATCTAGAACAGCTGTGAGTCTGCTTTGCCTCCTGGGCTTCACATTTTAAACTCTGCTTTCTTTCCCAACAACCTCTGGTTGGGAAACCTGGTAAAAAAAGGATGAAACAAGCGCATGTTTAAAGGGAGGCTGAATGTATGGTTTGGCTGTGGGTCCAGTTTTGTTTATGTTCAATGTTCTCCGGCTGGTAAGCTGCTGCAGGATGGAGGGGTCTCCATTCCCACCACCGCATGGTCCTCTGTGCAACCACTGTGCTCAGTGCTCTGGAAGGGCTTGCTGGCCCTGTGGCACCCTGATTATTTATTTTGGTGTGTTTGTTTCCTGATCATAGCTGATCTTGAGTCATTGCGTGGGTGTTTTATTGCTAGATCAGATGCAAGAAGTGGGAACATAAGTGGGATGGTGGAGCAGAGAAGAGAAATTGCCCCTTGCAGCCACAGCCTGCAGTTAAGATCGATAAAATATGCTGTGACTTATGTGGAGACTTTGGTTCCATCCCTGTTTGCTGGAGGCTTTCTTGTCATGTGGGACTTTAACAAAGCTCCTTCACTGCTGCGTAGAGCTTTTTGTCTGCCTAGTGAGGAATGTTACCCCGTGGTAAAAGGTGGTTTGCTAATTTTATTTTGTGTTGTTTATACCTTACTGGTTTTATATTTATTTTAATGTAAGTACAAGTGTATAAACTGATATATATCTGAAAAATTGTTGTACTTCAAAAGTTTTATGTTTGGAATTTCTCCTTATCTTGAATCTTTAATAGTGACTGTGGCCTGGGAGAGTGTGAGGTGATGAGAACCCCCAGCATAAAGTCATTTGTGTATAGTGCACATGGACTGAAGGCAGCGAGTGTCACCTAACTGTTATACGTGGGGTTGGGAGCATTGCTTGTTGTTGAGGTTGCTTTATGTCTGCAATGAGAATACCCTGGCATTTAAAACTATTAAGAGCTTTGCCAGATTTCGGCCATTTGGGTAGAAGTCTCCCATGTATGATTGCCTGCCTCAGGCTAGATATTTTTAATTACTTTAAAGCTTTGTCCCAAAGAGTTCAGCTGCTACAGAAGATGACATTAAGGGAAAATTAAGTTTTAAAATATTTCAAAGCAACTTAAGGTGACCTTATATTTGAATTTCCAATTTATTTAAATTTGGAAATCTAATGTGCATTTTTTTAAATTCTCCATCCAAATCCACTCATTTCTGCCCAAGTTTTAAACAACTAAAACTGTTTAATATGCTCTGTGAAGACTCTTAAGAACATAGCACTTAAAAGTTTTAAGGGGTCTTCTTTCTCTGAGTGCATCTGAGCTTGTATTCTCTAGTGTTGACCAAATTGTGCTTGCACCATCCCCATAAGTCAAAAAACTCACCAGCTGAGAACTGCCTTGATAAATTGAGCTCAGTGTTGTCCAAGTCACAATTAAAGCCCAGGTATAGGAACTGAGGGCAAGGTCTTCTGTCCCATTTAATTGCAGTAATGTGTTTGCTGACCCCAGCTGGTGTCCAGGAAGAAAAGTAAAGCACAGAGACTTTAAGGTAAAGCATTATTTTGAGGTAGAGCAAAACAGGGAGAGCCTATGCTCAGAAAGGTGTTTAAAACTTCTTTATGCTTTTAAAGCTCAAATGCTACAGTTACTGTCTCTACAGAAGTCTTAAGTGCCATATGGCATTATTTTAAATGTCGTTTTGGTATAGAAAGCATGGAGTAAAGACTGGGAACTGGAGAGAGGAGACCCCAGAGACAGGGCACATTGTGCTATGTGCTGCCTGGAAGTCAGAGCTGTCTGTGAAAGCAGACTGTAATTGGTGGGGGAGTAAATACTTCTGTGCACATCTAAACAAAGCTGTTAAAAGACACATCTGGGACCGGTGGTCAGCTGGGTTTGAATTTTCTAACTCTTGTTTTATCTTACCTAGTTTTTAACTGACCTGATAGTACTGGTCCAGCTGATTGTCAGGGGATGTATATACAGCTAATTTTAAATGACAGTGTGTGTGCCTTCATCTTGCTTTTGAACAAAGTGTGATAAAACTGCACTAAGGACAAAATTTATTTTATTTGTAAACCAATTTCTTCCACCTTTTCAAAAGCATTAGACTTCATCAAAATAAAACTTTCTGGTAAAGTTGCAACTTACAAGATTTGTCAGTATCAGAGTGCAAAGCAAAATATCAAACAAATACAAAAGATAAAACATCCTTCTCTTGTTCTTGGCCTCTCAGTACCAAATTGTACAGCTACTTTCTTGGCCTCTCAGTACCAAATTGTACAGCTATTTTCTCCTGTCAGGTAAGTAGGCCACTGACCTCCTCTTCCTCATTTCTGTCTTGCTATGTATATAACAATCCATGGCAATTATTGAGGAGGATGTGAATAAACACACCTATAAATAAGAGCATCCTTAACTTCAAGTAGTTATCATGCTGTCAGGCCAGAAATAAACTGTTGGTTGGTTTGAGGTTTTTGGTTGGTTTTGTTGGTGGTGGTGGGTTTTTTTCACTTTGGCCACGTGCTTTTATCATTCTTTTCTAATATGACTCATCTTTGGAAGTGGAAGTTGGCTGTAGTAGCCAGTCATAGCTGTGTTCAAAGGGAGTATTTACAGTATATATGAGTGTGTGGTTCTTTGCACTTGTGGAACAATCCTGGCCATTTACATCTCAGGACAGTTTTGTTTTGCTAAAGGGTACTTTTTTGAGGACTACAACATGCATTGTGGATTATGTGGTAAAAATCAGGTGGTATGAGTTGACAACACTTGCGGCTCCCAGGTCCTGTGACATGGATTTGTACTCCACAAAGCACAGCCAGTCTACCCATGCTCCACTCTACTTCCTTGTAAACATAATTTAAAACAACTCTTGATTTGAAATAAAATCCTAACAAACTATTTGGACAAGCTCTTGGAAACCATTTAATGGCCACAGTCCTCTTTTGTTCTTTTACTATAGACATAAGTGGCTGCAGATCTGCAAATGCTGCTTCCTATCACAGTGTCTTATGAGTAGCTGTTTTATAGCTCTTTCTGTCTGCAGTTTGTTAAAGTAAACACAAATTTCCGGCATTTACAAATTTGACATGCATCTTTATGTGCCTTTGTATTTTAAATGGATTTTTGAATGTGTTCTGTTTCCAGAGAGAGTGCAGAAGGAGGAAGAGTCATTGTAGAAGTTGATGACAAAGTGGCAAAAGTCAGAAATATAAAGGTATGCTTTTTGTCATGTTTTCTTTCTCATAAAAGGATCCTGGTACCCTGATGCTTTTCTGGTTTTGTTTGGCTATTGTGTCATTCTAATAGAAATATTAAAGGGAGACATTTAAACTGACACAACTCTAGAATAAATACAGCAAAAGTGTGTGTGGCGGGGGTTTTGGTTTGGGGTTGTGGGGGTTTTGATTTTGTTTTTTTTTTTTTTCTTAGATGGGATATAACATGTAGCTGCATTTTCTATATTTTTTATTTATCAAAGCTGCTGCAATCTGGCTGCATGCCATCATTCAAAGCTGTTAGTAAATTGTTTAGAATTTTGTGTTTATCTTACTGTTTCTAACATCTGGATAATTTCTTTCCGTGTGTTTCTCCTCCTCTCATATTTGCACTCAGAGTGCAACTGACTTACATGAAATGGAGCAAAATGTGTTCGGCTACACTTCAGGCCTTGGTAAGAGACCAAGAGCTATAAGAATAAACTTAATGTAGCTGTTGTCCTCTGTGAGAACTCTGGAGCCAGAGTGCATGAGAATCAGCCCTCTGATTTAGATTCTTGAACTATTTAAAGCTGCCATGGTTCTTCACTAAATTAATAGAATGGGAGTAAATCAATTTTTGTTTTTTCAAGCATGTTACTGCTTGAAAGGCAAATAAATGCACTGTGGGATAACTGATTACTGTGGGCATGCTAAAAGAGGGATGCATTTTGTATTTGTTCTCTCCTCTTTCCTTGTATTTTCAAGCAGCCCAATTACTCTGGATTGTTGGTTCAAGAGAAAGGCTTTATTAGGTTATGAAGAGAAACAGTGGCAAAAATGGAATTAGAAGATTCAAACTATTTATCTTTTTTACATTATATTTATTTTTATATTGACTATAAGTGTTCTTTTTTAGAGAAAGAAGAGGGAAAAAATACTAGTGGTATGAGAGGTCTCATGGGTGTAAAACATCGCTTATTTTCTGCATTTTTTCTTCTCAAAGGCTGTATTTGCAGGGTCTGAGACTGGCCACTTTCTGAAATCGTTTTCCCCAATTCCTTACACCTGTGGTAAAGCTCTGGAAGAGACGCTGGTGAGGCAGGGCTGGGGGGACCTGGGCCTCCCAAGCTTCCCGCCCTGTGGGGAGACCTCCCTGGGCAGGTGGAAGCCTCGGTCATGCAGTGGCTTAACTAGGTTAACTAGGCCCAGCTGAGCCTCGTTAGACCTAGAGGGTTTGGGGCTTTTTTTTTCCTTTTTTTTTTTTTTTTACACTTTATTTGTTTAACGAGGAGCTGTGGGCTGCCTGGGGAAACCACAGCAGTGAGGTGTACTACTTGTGGCAGGCTTGAGGAGGGTTATTTTGGTGATGTGAGGACTGGCTTGTGGATGTTTCTCTCTTGAGGCTTCGTAATTGGTAAGTTTTGTTAAGAGAGTAAGTTTGCTTTATGTATTAGCTAAAGTTAGACAGACTTTGGTGAATCCAAGTTAGTGTATAAATTAAACCCTCTCTCACCAGAAGGGTCATCACCTCTGTGATCAGGGGCTGCTTTTCCTGAGGTGGAGGGGTGGGGTTTTATTTTTTGTTTTTTATTTTTACATGTTGCAATAGGAAGGCAGTGCTTTAGGCCTCCTCCTGCCTATTGCTGTAGAAAATCTAAGAAAAAAAAAAGGTAATTGCCTAAAAATCTCTGAATCACAACATGACGAAAATGTTGTTATTGAAGATGATCAGTGGGCTCGTTGAGAAGTTGATCGTGCCTAAAGGAAACCTTGGTTGTACTTAACTCAGGGTGGCAACTTTTAGAATCGTGTGAGGTTTAAAATACGTGAAACCTCTCTATTTCCAAGATAATTTAAAATTATTTCTGTCCTCTTTTGCTTTGCTCTTTCTTAGTTTAAAAAAAAACAACAACCCAAAACCCACAAACCTGTCAGAGGGGCCTGTTAATTAATTTTCCCTGTAAGCCTCACAGCTGGTGGCAGAGTTCAGGGCTTAGGGCACCCTTTATCCAGTAATCAGGCAGATAGCACAGTCACCCTCTAGTTTTTGGGGCCATTAGTGAAACAGTTTGTTGAGGTACGAAATTATAACAAACCTTTTTTTCTGCTTATGTTATTGCAAATGTCAAGGTTACAATAAAGTTACCGATTAGGTCGAAATTACATGTGGATGGTGTTAATTTTATGTAATGTTTTGGCTCTTTGCTCTACTTGCTGAGTAGGACAGCAACCTGTTGTTACTTTTTCATAAGCTTATCTGTTTTATTACAAATCACTTAGGCAAGATTATACAGAAAGACTTACATGATTCCCTTAAAATTTTAGTCGCCATTTCTGACTATTGTGCTTGAAAGGCTTCACTGTCATTATTAGTAACCTGTAAAGGTTAGATTTGCAGTGTGCAGTCCCAGTGACAGAAGCCTTAACCTACAACCATGATAAAGCAAAGAGGAAGACACCTGCATTTCAACTATATAGTGAGAAAATGGGTTTTGTTTTCTCACTTTGGGCATAGTTTCTGTGATGCAGCTCTTGGTGAAACCGAAAAATGACAGAAAAATATAAAAAGGGCTATAGAACTTTCCTGCTAATAGAGATGTGAAGATTCACTAAATTGTGTTTGTTATATACGGCCTGGAGGACCTTAGCTGTAATAAATGAACCCTTCGGCAAAAATTCTTCAGCAGGCCTGTCATGGATGTGTCCGCTTCACTCTGAGCATCAAAGAAAATTGAATAAAGAGGACAAACTATTTGCCATTCCTTTCCTACAATACAGATCTTAGATAAAGTTCCTGTTAGTTTTTTAATAGTTGATTTTTGGTGAGCTTAAAAATATATTGGTCTTTTTTTTTCTTTCTGTTGTCAGGTTGATAGTAGGCTTGATGGTGCTTGGGACTCGAGTAAAGAGGACAAACTATTTGCCATTCCTTTCCTACAATACAGATCTTAGATAAAGTTCCTGTTAGTTTTCTAATAGTTGATTTTTGGTGAGCTTATTGGTCTTTCTGTCTTTTTTTTCTTTCTGTTGTCAGGTTGATAGTAGGCTTGATGGTGCTTGGGACTCGAGAGAAAAGACTGTGGCCTTCAGCTTTGATTACTGCTACTGGTCAGTTGATCCCGAAGATCCGAAGTATGCGTCTCAGGAAATGGTAAGTGATGCTGCTGTTCATGTCTGTGTTCCCATCTTTTTTTGTCTTTTATATTCATCTACAGGAGGAGACTGAGACTTACGATAGATAAAATTTCATTTTCTTTTTTGCCCCCATCTTTTTCTTATTTGTGTGTAAGACCACAGTATTCATATCTTTTGTCTTAAGTAGGAGCAGTAGGGCTGCAATACCCTTGTTCATCAACTGATGCACACCTTCATTAGACATGTCAGCTTTGGTAGTGATCGTTAATTGCGATGATCTGACGTCTTTAGCTTAAGCAGAGAATTTTGGAAGGAGGGACAGTAATCAGGTTCTAGAAGGAGAAGGCTCTGAGGTGAAAGGAAGAGTGTCAAGGTGATGCTGCTGAAAGGGTTAACAGTGAAGTAATCACATCTTTAACAGTAGTAAATTGTACTTACAGTGTATTGTTCTGAGTGCTTTTGCTTGCTAAAGCATCAGAAATCTCTTGTGTCTAATGGAGAGTCTTAGTTTGAAGATCCGAGGTTTGATTGATTAAGAAAGAAAGTTGAAGCATTTGGTATAAAAATAGGATACAACTGCAAATTTTTGTTAATAAAGAAGAAGAAATTATTAAATCTACTATAAATAAATAAATATCGTGCTTGGCAAAACTATCCAGAGATTTCTCTATGCATGTGTACAATCACATTTCTGTCAGCATTAAAATAAGTTTTTGCTGCTCTTTTGTCTTCAGAATTCTATCTTATTTCATTTTTGTCTGTTGTCAGTACAATTATTCCTGAAATTCTAACCTGTATAATTGTGTTGTTTTTCACAGAAAGTATCCCTTAAGGCTCAAATAGTCCTGTGAAATATGTATTTCTGGTGGTGATGAGCACAGGATTGTTTTACTTTTGAGAGGCAATATTTGAAAAACTATTAAATTTGGCAATTACCAGAACAATAGATCAAAATTTTGGTTGTGCTGCTTTTCCTGCTTGGTGCAGTAGCATGAAAGTGATATTGGGAACTCTGGAAGTTTGTGTTTAGTGTTTAAAAAAGAAAGTTTTCTTTCTTAAGTACTCAGCACTAGATAAACTTCCATTTTAGGGATTACAACTAACAAATCTTTAAGTGTTGAGCTGTTAGGTTTGGGTCCTGTCCCGCTCCTTTGTATTATCTTACTTGCTTATTTGGATTTTATGTTCTTCATCTTTTTTTTCATAATACACTCAGGAGCGTGCTTCTTAGAACTGTTGACAATATGGTTGGCTTTCCAGATGAAATGGTTTAGCAGATGAAATGTTGATAAATACAGTCTGCCAACTCAGCTTTATCTCTACTTGGTATGAAAAATTATCAGATCTGCCAAATGGAAAATATAAATATTGGCCACAAAGTGTGATTTTTTTGTTCTTGTTGTTATTAAATACAAGTGCAATTGAAAAAGAATGTAAACCGCAATATAAACAGTGCAGCTTCCTTGCTGGGGCTGAGTAGGTATTTCAGACTCTGTGGTGAGTCCTGTGTTATCATACAATACCATTTTATCCAATAAAAACACTGAAGGGAAAACAAAAGCTCACTGGTCGTAGAAAATTAAGTAATGATTTCTCTACTCGGATCTGATGCTGGTTGAAAGGATGTCCAGTGCTGCTTCATGTAACTATTGGGTTCTTGAGCCTCTGACAGATCTCCTTCATGAGTTAGGAAAAGTTTAAAGAGGGACTTGTGCTTTGAAAGGCCTGGAGTCAAGAGTGAATTTCGTGAGCTTTTTACCTGTCTTGGTGATTGTAGAACCAGTAAAGCGTACTTTAAATGACCTTGAGAAGAGGGCTGCTGGAATACTGCAATCTTACCATGCTTTTGTGCATTTGTCTGCCCCCTTGCACTGTATGAATGCAGTTTATTGTGCTGATTCCATGTTTTGAATCATTTCTTCAGTGCTGAGCTTGAAGTTTCTAAGCTTCCTTACAGCAATGATGCTATCTGCAGCCAAAGGGCGTTTGGTAACACTGTCATCCAGTAAAAGCTTTCTTTCATGAGCTGACCTTGGATTACTTTCTCCTGTAAAATGTCCTGCCAAGTCTTATCATACATGATTGGTGTATTGGTTGAGGATGAAAAGGAGATTAAAGTATCTGCCTTCAGGTTGATTTTTGTAGAATCCTGTCTTTTTAGTACACTGTCCTTTTTTTGTCCTCTGGATGGACATAGAAAAATGAAGTCCTAATGGTTTCTTCAGTTGTTAAGGGTTCTGTGACAGTAAAACAATAGTGAGAGTGCTGCAAATCATAGTGTTTAGGTAAAAATATGATTTTAAAGATACAAATCTACTTCTCTGAATAATTCTTACCGTTTCTTCCGGATGTTAATATTGCTCACTTTACGTTCTGGTCCCTTGCATTCCAAAGATGACTACACACAATACATTTTATTCCCTATATATTTTGATGATATACTTTGCGGGTATTTACAACAGGCATAAGTCACGCTTGTGTAAGTACTTTCAAATGTTTGGATGAAAAGTTCAGATTTATTGTTCTGTTTATAAAAATTGTGCTTTCTCTCCCACCTGTATACTACTTCTGTTTGTCAAAATGGGAATCCATGTTGCCCATCTTGTTTGTTTTTCCTAATACGGTCATGTTAATATTTCTTCTATTGCTTTTTTTAATCAAAAAAAAGGGGGGGGAAGGCATTTTTTCACTTTATTTTGGGGAGAACAGACTTTATAATACAGTACACTGAAGAGGAACTGAATGAAATTAGCAAAATCTGCAGTGCTCATGTGACAGATGATATGCCTTTACTCTTTATTTTTAGTAGCACTGAAACTGGAAGTGCTTTTCCCTTCAAAAATCAGGCACAAGCAGTCAAAAATACGAATTATTTTTAAGAAATGTTATTATTTTTTTAATTAAAATAAGTGTTATTATTTTAAGTGTACATAGGTTTTAGGGGTGAATTTAAAAAGCAATTCTTTCTTCATTATATATACAAGCATTCTTGATGGGCATTACACAGACAATATAGGCCTCATATCTCTGAAAAGAGGAAAGTTTGCTAAACTAAATATAAAACTGATCTTTGACTACTGAGGGGCATCACTGTACACACTTGGGATATAGGCTTCTTAGCAGAGATAACTTGTTGGGTAGCAGTTGGTTTCAGAAGATGGTTTCAGGTACAAATGGATAGTCTTTGTTATTCAAGATTATTCTCATTTAAAACATTTGAGGAACTAGGTATGAGGCAGAGTTCAGTTTTGTTTATTTATCTCCTAATCGTGGTGAAATACGAAGCTATACAGCGTTCCTAATGATGATCCAGGAATTTATAAGCTTAATTTAGAAGTCTAATAGTAGTGGTCTGAATTCTTAGTCTTCCTTTCAAAGTTATATTAATTCTTTACAAAATGTAAGATTTTTTAAGTAGTTCAGCTAGGCAAGTATTATGTTCATTTTCCAAATAAGCTGAATGCCACATTTTGCAGTGGGACCTCTGGTCAGGCCCAGATCCTCACGCCTGTTGCTTTTGTTTTCTCAATGGGTGGTTGAATACTTCACAGTGATATTAAGCTGAGAATTTTCATCTACATTCACAAATGTGCAATTCTTCCCAAGGGGAAGTCTACCTTTTTTTTTTTTTTTTTTTTTTTTTTTTTTTTTTTTTTTTTTTTTTTTTTTTTTTTTTTTTTTTCCCCCCTAAATGGATTTTGTTGGTGCATAAACAGAATAGAAGAATAAAGAAGTCCCCTAAGAGAAGAGTCACTGGCTAAATCAAGCAGAGCTACCAGGCATTAAAGAGAAAAGGAAAGCAAACAGAAGTGCTAAATCTTTTTAAGTACAGAGAGGTGAACCAGGCCCTAGAGAGGCAGAGAGAAAGAAACTGAGTATCAAAAAATGGTATAGGACCAGGGAAAGAACGTGTAACAAATAAATATTAATTCAGGACAGGAACAGAACATTTGATGGGCAAAATATGAAATAAGAAACAGAAGGAAATTCTAAAAGATTATAGGCATTTAAGGAAAAAAACAGGTCATGCAGTTTTTTTGATCTTGAGTCTGAAATTTGTTTCAGGCATTTTCCATGGTTATAAACAAGACAATGGTTTTCTAAACCATCAATGTCAAGATATAGTTACAAAACCCAACCAAAAACTAACCAACCAAACAAAAAAAACTCAGTAGAAACTGTAATACTTCCAAGGATGTTCCTTTTCCTGCCATTTTTGAGATAAACTGTTCATTTTCCTCTGTGCCACAAGAGTTAGTTTAGTCTGGCAGAGGGAGAATGCTGAGTGTTCTCCACCTGGGCTTTACTGCTTGCATACAATGAAGTAGTTTCACCATGTCTCTTGTTTTTTATTCTGTATTAATATATCCTTGTATTAAGGTTTTTTAGGGAGGTGAGTTTGGTATTATACAAAACCTGCTTTAGTAAAGGGAGACGTTTTGTGTAAAAGTAATTATTGCTTCCTTCTCCACCCACCCCCTTCCTCCACAGATGTCTTCAGGAAGGTGTGTGTAGTTCAGGATTGTTTTCCAAAGACAATGTTGGAAATCCATCACTCTTTGGCCATTGTGTAACTATGGGATTATCCTTTAATAGAGATTCATGGCATACTTCCATTTTGCAGTGAAAATAATGTGTGATAATGATACTGTATTGATATTTAGCATTATAATGTTTAATCTTACTGGCAGATTCAGGTTTGCTGGTCCATTCTCCTAGTTGAATATGGTAGTTATATATAGGTGCTGTGAGACCTTTTTAGTTGTCCCGCAAACAAACATCTAAATTTAAACTAACTTAAATTTAAATTTTTTGTCTGGTGTAGGAAAGCGTTTCAGCTTTTTGTGTTTCCATTGTGAAACCTAAAATAGCTCTTAATGAATCTTTCCTCAAGTCTATTTTAGCTCCACCAAGCAACGGAAAATGTTTAAAACAATTTCCAAACTTAAGTAAATGTCCATTTAAATCCTACTGAAAAAAAAAAAATAAATTCAGCTTGATTTAATGCCAGCACAGTTAAAAAAACTCTTAAGAGTGTTCTACACAAGAGTATTCTTAAGGCTACAGGAACACATGCAAGCATTAAGTATAGCTGGTTGTTACAGCTTCAGTCCTCAGCTTCCCTCCAGCCATCCTACCCATCCGGGTATTGTGCGTGCACAGCAACCACGGTGGCAGACTGACCCACAGGATGTATGAGCAGGTATTTACACACAGCAGTTGCCATAGATAGCTGGTGTGTAGCGGTCTGTTCCTTTTGATAAGAAGAATACATCCCATGACTAATAGGCTTTGAATGGTAGAAAGAGTGAAATCCAGGAAAGTCTCCGAGTGCCCAAATTGCACTTCATTCAGTGGGGTCCAAATCTCCAACTGGGTTTTCTTGGAAAACATTTTGCAGATCTCAAGCTTACTTTTTTGTACCTTAGTGCATCTAAATTGTAATTTAGACTTTTTACCTCAGGCTTTCAAAGGTATGAAATAAATTATATTCCTATTGGTCAAGGAATTTCACACTTCTGGGCCTGACTTCATAAGGATCTTATTGCAGTTTGGCATAGTGTATTAGTTTTATGCAGGTATGAATATTCATTTGGTGTCTCCCTGAATATTATTGTTTTCAGTAATGCTGTGACCCAATCATAAAAGAACTCAACCAAAAAGGCCATGAGCAAACAAAAAGATGACTGTCTTTGAGGTAAATTAAGAAATATGACAGTGCACAGAGGTGGTTGTAAACAGCTGAGTGACGATATACTCTTGTATCTTTTCCCCTGAAAGATTACATTGTCTTTTAGATCAGAAGTGGCTGCCTATCAAAAAAACCCACAAAAAATCTCTTGGTTTCAAAATTTCATGTGGATTTCCCTGTATGTGGAAATTTCTCTGTGATGTGTGACTTGTCAAAAATATTGTAAAGAATCAGGGTGGTTTTACAGTGAGAAAGCAGTAAGAGTATGAAAACCAGTCTCATGGTAAATGTCAGTAGTAGCTTCTAATTTCTTGGCTTTCTCCTCCCCTACCCTGCCCCATTCTTCAGCATCAGCTTACTAACAGAAGTGAAACAATAACTGTGCTTCTTTTTTCAGTGCATTTCCACTGTACATTTAAATGATTGAAGGTTTTACAAGACTGCTCAGAAGCAAGACAGTATGTTAAAGGATGTTTATTTCTAAACTTTTTAATAAGTGGCACGGGTTCTCTTTGCATGTCTGTCCATTGCAAATGTATGATTCCATTTAAACACATTATCTAATTGGTTCTATCTTTGTTTATAAATATTCGTTGGAAAGATTGGGTTTTATCTTGTGCTCTGAGGGAGAAATAGAGGTTACTGTTGGCTCATATGAGTGAATGCACATGACTCCTGTTAACAGATATTTCAAGTTTTTATTTGTTTTAAAAGTACCATAATTGCTTTTCATCACATTTGACTTCCTGGCATAGTAGGGCTTTATACTACTTCCAGCTAAGAAAAGTAGTTGGGGAAAGAGGCAGGCAGAGATAGTTTTCTTACCTCCTTGTCAGAGTGTAACTGAAAAGTAAAGAGAAGAAGATACATATATGCTTGTTTTAATATGCAGGATCTTCAATATGGTACTAGGTTTTTTGTTTTGTTTTTGGAGGGTTTTGTTTGGTTGGTTTAGATGTTAATTGAAAAAGTTGGGAAAAGTTGCGCAATGGTATTGTTTGGATGCAAAAGATTGCAACATACTTTCCAACCCTTCATCAAACTAAGTCACTGTACTTGCTTCCCTTTTTTTTTTCTTTTTTTCCTTTTTAAATGCAAAACTAGTCACAATTCTAATGAACTTGAACTGAGATGCAAAAGTAGTCACAATTCTAATGAACTTGAACTGAGAGACCTTTCCTTTCTAAGCTGAGTTTGTGACACTTTCATGCCTCCGTACGTTGCCTGTGAAATTCAAATATTCAATTGTCTTGAGAATTCTCAAGGCAAATTCAAAATATTTTATCTGGCATATATGCTCAATTCTAAAAATTATTATAAAGCTCTAATGTAACTCTCTTGAAAAATCCTTCAGTTCATTCTCTCTGCCTTGTATTGGTGGAAAAAGAGGGAGAAAAAACGAGGCAGTGGCTGTGGGTGTAAATGGCATTTTTGCATGAAATATTTTAAAAGCAGTAAGCATTCCATCCACAAGATATTTTTTTTTCTCCAAACCAGAGTGAGACAGAAGTGAAAAGGAGAGCGTGCTATAAGAGAAAGGCTTTTTGTGCAATAATTGGATCAGTATATAATGGATTATGATGGAGGGAGGGAAACCACCATGAGTGCATACTATGTATCTTCTGCCAGCAACACAGCTGCTCTGTTCAGTTTGTGATCGAATAAGGTCATTCTTCCTGGTTATACCAAGATTTCTTTGCAGAAAACTTCTCTGGGAATTATTGTGAATAATTGTAAACTTCTTCAAAGCAGGATTTATTGGAAGACAAAAAAGAATCAAGTTGATTTTCAATTTACCATGCATAACAGTAAAAACATTGCATTTTGGAGATAAAAAAATTAATTTCAAGTAACTGAGGCATTGAGTTAATTGATAGAAATAATATAGTATTTCTGTGATAATATTCATATGCAACTCTAAATGAATGCAGATACATTTCAAATGTGAAGCCCAAACATGAGTACATAAGAGAGGATTTCTGTGAATAAGGATTAAGGTAACAAGTCGAGGGAAATCCATAGCCTGTTTCACAGCACAATGAAATGAAATGTTTTCCAAGTGTTCCATCTGGTAGTGCTCATACACACTCACTCTGTTTCCCTGACAGGCACTGACCGCTGCTTGCTAGACACACAGAGCACATTCTTTACAACAGGCAGGCAGTATAATTTGCTAAATAATATTGAAAGGATGCGTGCTGCAGTTGAACCCGCACATTCACAATCTGTATTACTTCTATCAACCTTGTCAGATTTGCATGTTTACAAGTGAAAACAAAAGCTGGGTATTAGTGGTGACCTGCAGTCTTTCTGAAATGACAGCATGTGGTTATTTGGAAGGATGATTTTTTGTTTTGGTTTGGTTTCTTAAATTAACTTCTAGTGATGGAGATGTATTTAAAATTAAACCTGTTAAATAACTAAGCTGTATGCAGGTGTTGATTTTTCTTTCTTACTTGCAGATGAACATTCACAGTTTAAATTCCTCTCTGTAATCACACCACAGTCATAAAGTAGGGATTTTTTTTTTAATTATTTCTTCTTTTAATCTAATATGAGGACCATTCCTTACTCTTTCTTTGCAACCAGCTTCCCAGCATGGCTGGACACAGAATGGAAGTTCATATTCATGGTTCTTCCAAGGTAGTAGCTTGATCCAAGATTAGTTTTCAACCAGAGTGATTTTTCTCCAATCTTAGCAATGTTGTGTGTAAAACTTCAGGGTTTTTTTCAGAAATAGCTGAAGCTCAGACTAATTATTCAGTAAAGTCTGCAAGATCATATTGGTCCGCGAGTTCTGTAGTCACTGGATGGAAGGATGCTGATAGACTTTTAGTAGGAGACTGGGCCCAGTTTGGGGGTTTTATTTTATGGGTTTGGGGTTTTATTTGGTTTTAGCAGGCAGCTGGCTTATGAAAGATTTTGTTGGGCAGGACTGTGCTAGCATTGAATAGTGAGATACATTTATTGCAGCAGCTGTGATTGGGTTCAACACGGCCATTTTGTTTATTTCTGAAAATGTGCCATGTTTCTGACATGTTGCAGCCGTGAGATTGGACTTGCATGCATAAGTAGCTAAAGCTAAAAAACTTCAATAATTTCACTGTATCACTGATTATTGAAGTTTTTGGTATGAACAGCAATTTTTCCTTTATATTATAGGAAAAAACAACCCTTCCCTTTTTGTTTTGTGCTTGCTTTATTTATTTATCTTCACTAGTAGCTAACTTTTACGTTTTTCTGTTAACTAAGATAATGTGCCTCAGAGAGATGTGTGTGTGGCCTTGAACACAAACTGAATGAATCATCTTTTTGGCTGGATCTGAGCACCTGACTCCCAATACTGTTTTGTTTTCAATCAACAAAAAGTCTGCCCCTGAGAATTCATATGTGAAAAGCAAAATTAACATCTCTGTTCAGTTGTGGCTTTTCTGCTAAAGTAGATTCTGTTGGCAGTGCTCCTAAATTGCATAAGAAAGAGTGAAGGTAAATAAAATTAATTCAGTCTAGAAACATTTTCAGTAGTCTCAGAACATCAGATTCAAAATTCTGAGTGTCAGTTTAGGGTTCCTTACCCTCGGGTATACGTGCTATTATGGATATGTTCTCACTCTTTATAACTGATGTTATAATGTCAGGACATTCTCAGCTGAAGCAGGGAGATTCTGTATCTTGGACTGTCAAATGTATTTTGAAGTATGTCTTACCAGACTATGTCACTGTCACATGAAATAGTTGATTAATAAGTTTTAGAATGGACCGTTTGAATCTGAGGCTGTTGCTTGTTCCTTTCTAATTTTTTGATAACTAAAAGATATAACAATGTTAGCTATGTTTAATGTGTCTTATAACTCTAAACCATGAAATTGACACTGCATATTCAGCTCGCTTTCAGAAAATTAGCAACCTTCTTGCTTCCTGCATATGGAGAATAAGCTATTTAATGTCTGAGCTTAAGTAGCTTTTGATATTTTTAACTTAAACTCGAATTCAGCAGAAACTCAAAGGAACTGTCTACACCCTAAAGATACGTTTTGTCTGAAAACACAAAGATTTCAGAGGACTGTAGAAGTTTCTCCCAGCTGTTCATGTTGTCCTCCTTTACATCATTTCTGAGTGTTTGACTGCTTGGTACAGCACAATCCTTCTATTGTCTCATATCCTACTGCATGTCATTTGCATAAATTTATTGCTTATTACAGCATATGGAATGTTATCTTTTTCTATTCCATTTATTGTGAATGTAAGTGGTTTTCTACAACTGAATGTCATTAGCATGTTGAGTTGAAAGAGAGAGCAAAAGAGATTAGAAGGTCGTATTTTGCTCCTCATTTTATTAACATGGAGTTGATGCTTTTTTCCTCATAGCAAACCAAGGCTGTATCTGTACAAATAAATAAAGTGGCCCTGTTTAATGTCAGAGGATATTCCCAGAGCACCCCAGCTTGGCCATCAAACTGCTAAATCGTTGGGCTCGTTCCTGATACTGTTTGGCCTGGGATAGCTGGTACTTCTAAGTTTCTGGGCGCAGTTCAGGAACACAGGTTGGTCTGTGCTGCGTGGGCCGGGCACATTTAAATCACTAGTGTTAGAGCTGTAATTGTGTGGTCCTGTCAGGAGTGCTGGTAGCTGAGGTTATCACTTGGAGAAGGATGTTTCACGCATGTGCCTCTGGCTCCATCTTCCCAACTTTGTGGGACAAAAAAAATAAAAATGACATTTTATGTTGGTGTTATACCTAACTGCATCCTTGTGGGGCAGAAGATAGCCTGCAGTCCGTGTAACCAGGAGTGGAGCTAAAGCTGTGATTGGAGCTGGCTGAGTAGCTCTGTTCCCAACAGAGGGATTAGGGGTGGAGAGTTAATTATGGGGGCTGAAATTTGTTGCATGCAGTTTAGTACCTTTGTTTTAATTTTTTTTAAATATGGTATCCACAAGATGTCTAGCAGCATACACATTGTAATACTGTTCTGGGGCTGATACAGTTGGGAAAGTATCTGGAGCCCCTCTTACAGCTAGATTCTATATAAATCCTTTTCCTGTATCTGTAGGTCAGCCTTTGACTCTTCAGGAAGCAATATTGAGGTTATCACTTGGAGAAGGATGTTTCACGCATGTGCCTCTGGCTCCATCTTCCCAACTTTGTGGGACAAAAAAAATAAAAATGACATTTTATGTTGGTGTTATACCTAACTGCATCCTTGTGGGGCAGAAGATAGCCTGCAGTGCGTGTAACCAGGAGTGGAGCTAAAGCTGTGATTGGAGCTGGCTGAGTAGCTCTGTTCCCAACAGAGGGATTAGGGGTGGAGAGTTAATTATGGGGGCTGAAATTTGTTGCATGCAGTTTAGTACCTTTGTTTTAATTTTTTTTAAATATGGTATCCACAAGATGTCTAGCAGCATACACATTGTAATACTGTTCTGGGACTGATACAGTTGGGAAAGAATCTGGAGCCCCTCTTACAGCTAGATTCTATATAAATCCTTTTCCTGTATCTGTAGGTCAGCCTTTGCAAGTAGACAATCAAATGTGTTCCTCTGAATATTTTTGCATCATGTCTGAGAGGGAAACTCCAGTATTGTCTTCACAGGAAATGTCTTGTCATAATATTATGGAGAAGTTTTTTTGACAGTCTGCCAAAGGGTCTTTGTTCGTCTTGGTAATACCAGATTTGATTTATTACTGGGCAGAACTATGTGACCCTAATTGGGACATAGGAATTCCCTGATTCCGATGCCTGTTTGTTCTCTAATCTTTAGCATATCTGCACGTTTTTCTTTTTGTAAATTTATGGTGTTATCTTTTGTTTTCTGGAAGCATTGGGATGGTTATTTCTTAGATATTTTATAGCTACTTTTTAGATGTTTTACAGGTGCTACAAACCAGCTTGCTTTTTGTCTACTTTAGCAAAGTGTAGTATGAAGCATGGAGGTATCTTTGCAGTATGCATTGCCTGGTTTTGAGGTTGATGTGGTATGAAGTGAGTGGGGAAGAGAGGGGCAGTATAAAGAAGTAGCTTTGTCCAGCCTAAGTGACTTCTGTCACTAGGGAAGCAAAAATAGAAGAAACTGATAGTCCCTGCAGCGTTTTTAATGTAACATTTCTAATTAGGTGAGCTGTGACTGCTCATTGCACCTTTGGCTGCTCATATGCTGTCCACAGTACTTGTAAGCTGGAAATGAACAGAGGCCACTGACCTGGCAAAAGAGTGGAATTAACAATTTATTCAACCACTAGTCCTGGCAAACTTTGTTGTTAATATATTGTTGGGAATAAGATGCCAAGAGCTCTCTCTCTGAACTCATAAGTGACCTTAAATTACCTCCTGTTGTGTGGATTCTGCCGGAAACTGCTAAAACCATATAAATTTAGAAAAGAATTTTTTTCCTGAAGATTTTGCACAGCTCCAAACCACACTTTTTTTTTTTTTTGTGAGTTAAGACATACTATAGTCAGCCTTCTCTTTATGCAATTAAAAAAAAAAAAAAAACACCATGGAATTTAAGTGCTGCGAGAGTCTTTGAAAAGCTGAAGCAAAGTCAAGAAATTCGCTTGGAAATTTCACTTCTGGTTCTTGCTCTTCTCTGTAAACATTGAAGTGATGTCTGAATTCATACAAGTGTATAGATTTTTTTTTTTTTTTTTTTTTTTTTTCTTCCCTTCACATCCTTTTTGTGTAAGTCAGTTGCACACTTAGTACAGAATCACAAGTGTATCGATTTTATTGGTTTTTTTATTATTTTTTTTTCTTCCCTTCACATCCTTTTCATGTAAGTCAGTTGCACACTTAGTACAGAATCACAGAATGATATGGGGTTGGAAGGGACCTCCGGAGATCATCTAGTCCAACCCCCCTGCCAAAGCAGGTCCTCCTAGAGCAGGTTGCACAGGAACTTGTCCAGGTGGGTTTTGAATGTCTCCAGAGAAGGAGACTCCACCACCTCCCTGGGCAGCCTGTGCCAGTGCTTTGCCAGTGAGCAGTTGAGTGGATGTATTTCAAAACACAGGCGTAAAAATAGCCCCATTGCTGGAAAGGGCTTTACTCAGTAGAAACACCACTATTGTAGGTGTCTCTGTCTGCGAGAATAGTGACAGCAGATCCCTCCCTTCTGAACCATGCTTAGTGAAGATAGTTGGCCCTTCAGTGTGGGATGAAATCTGTGGGTATGGAAGTAGGGATGTTGGAGGTAACTATTTCTCAGCCTGTTCTTTCGGCAATAAGCCCTGTACATATTCAAAAAGCTGGCCAAACTTTCCTATCTGAAATCATGTAATTTTGTGTCTTTATTTTAAGGAAACAAGAAACAGTGGGGAAAAAATAAAGCAACCCCTAAAGATTAAAAGAGATTTAGTCCTCAGTCTATTGCTTGAAACTAGCAGGAATATGTTAATCTACTTTTTTTTTTTTCCTTCCTGTGAAAGGCAGAATTAGAAGTGACTGCTGTGTATTACTAATAAGTGTCCTTTAAAAGTTCTCATCCCTCCAATTATGAAGCTATAATTTCTTTAAAATATAAAGACTCCTGTCTTAAAGTGGCAACACTTCTGGTTCGTATAGCAACATAAGAGCAGTTGTTTATAGATGACCTGAGTTATTTTATTAACAAAAAATACTGCTACAGCTTGCTTAATATCCCAAATTATGAACAAAAGATATGTCTATATTGTATAGTACAATCAGATTAAAAGTTGGTTCTTCCTTTAATACATCTGTAACCACTTGAGTCAAAGCACTTGTTCTTCACCGGCTGAATTTGGTGAGACAACCGGTGTCCCAGAATAAGAGAACATGGTAAACCACTCCTTTCTTTACTTAACTGCTGCTCATTGCTGCAGGCAAAATAGAGATTCTTTAATCCCAACCTTGGCAGGTAAGACTGCATTTACTTGCACACTTAAAGGGAAACAAATTATTGCAATAAATCTGAATCCCTTTTTACATGTTCTGCTAATAATACAATTGAGTATAAAATGGAAAATTTTATAGTAGCTGCTTTTTCTTTAATTTTTAATATTCTGAGCTTGGACAGTGAAAATTCAGTTTAAAAATGAAGCTCTGTTCAAGTAACTTTCATTGCTGCATTCTTGTGTCTTCAAAGTCTTTTAAAGCCTAAAGGGAATATTGGAATTAATTTTTTATGTGTCAGTTGTCAGTGGAACTCTTAAAATCAGTACTTCTGGGGTTCCAGTTTTTCAAGAAGATTTGGCTTTTTGTTAGCTTATAGTATTTATGTAGATGAAACTCAAGTTTATGAAACAGTTATGGTATGTGTTTCCAACAGCTGTGGTAATTGTCATAAACTGAATTTTGAGGTGCAGTTGAGACTAAGCACCGGTGAACTCCATGAGCACTTGCAAGGTTCACACATGAAACAATGCCAAATACAGGAAATTTACTTTCAGCAGTATGAAGTGAAGTTTATCATGTTTGGGTACTGTTGAAATTCAGTTGTTGCTGATAGTTTTACAAATGGAATCTGCCTTGTAGAATTTCTCCTGGTATTTTAAAAGAATTGCTGATTATAAATCTGTAATTTCAGTGTTTTGTCATCTCTTTTGCTTCATTTTTACTTTATTTCGGCAATGATGTCTTTTGTATGAAGGTAGAGAAATGAGCTTCTTGCTAGGAAAGTACATTTTATAGACTTAAGAATTGTTTTCCAGTGTAGTGATTTTAAGAGCTGATGATCTAATCGCAAAAATACCAACTTGAATTAGCTGATACCTGAAAAGAGAATATCCATTTCCAGCTGAAGTGAAAAGAGCAGAAATCTAATCTTTATAATGTTATTGCGCTGTTGTCTGAGTATTACAGATAATTGTTAGCCCTTACTGAATTACTGAAAAATTTGGATCACTACTTTTTTCTCCCACCCCCTTATAATAAAATCAAGGAACAATCTTTTTTCCATCTCCATCCTCTGTCTTTTCACAAAATTAATGGGCAGTTATTTTCAGAGGCACAGCTGAGAATTGATATTTGTCCCTGCTGCCTAAAACAATAAAACTTACTAATTTTATGTTGTTGTTCTTTACTTTCCTTTCACATGGAATCACAGACATCCGCTAATGACCTGGGATCCTAGCCAAGAGCTAGCAGTGGTGGGAGAAAATGCAGGATATTTATAACTTCATTATAATCCATTATTTATTCCTTGCTCTTTTCATTGCGAGACAGATATAATTCAGTGTAAAAGAAAGCAACTAACTGCTCTCACACTAGTTATTTTACTGATTTTAAGAGGATAGCAGTAAAACTGCCTTGCCTTTTTCTTTTTTAGCTGGTTTTTTGTGAGGTTTTATTTTGTACTTTTGGTGGACATTCAGGCACAGATAATGATGATATCACAACATTTAAAGTGACAAATTACATGATTTTTTTGGCATGAAATAGTATCTGGGCT
Source organism: Calidris pugnax (assembly GCF_001431845.1). NCBI lineage: Eukaryota > Metazoa > Chordata > Aves > Charadriiformes > Scolopacidae > Calidris > Calidris pugnax. The sequence goes on from NW_015090921.1 coordinate 5,808,455, forward strand.
AGGGGAGTGGGATGTCTAAAAGATGTTCTGGTCCTGGTGGAGCCAGACATTATGACTGTAGAGAACATTGCGCTGCTTCTTCCAACTGTGATATTAGCCTTAGCTAGATCTTTAGAAAAGTTGAATTTTTTGGTTCCCCTTGTGGATCCATTCTTGCATGGTCTGACCCATTATTCGCTCAGGAAAAATCTTCCTTCAGTGTGTATTGCCAGCACTCATTAAGTCAGTCTGTTACTGTTCTGCTGGTGATGATGCACGGCACGGGAATGAAGTCTGTTCCTCTGACATCCAACCCAGCAAACAAGCACCCCTATGGATAGAGGAGCGCTCAAACCTGCAGTCACAGGTCCCTGGAACAGAGAAACAGAAACACGTCGTTGCTCATCTGCTCATTAAGTGGTCTGTAGACTCAGTGTTGCAGGTTGTGTGGAGCCAGCTTTAGTCTACTTTTAAAGAACTAGATAATACAATGATGCTACAGAGCAGTCTTTCATTGCCTTCTGCAAATGAGTAATTCACTCTTAATCAAAAATCCTTGGTGTTTTTTGAGTGTATCAAATTTTTTAATATGTAATTTATTCTTAACATGACCAGTTTGACTCACCCTTTCCCTTGTTGTCCCCTCCTAGTCTTTTAGTCCAGTTGTACCATGGCAGAAGTTCTTATACCAAGGGAAAAATTGCTCAAAACTAGACAGTGTTCTTTAGCTGGGAAGTAAGCAGGATGTATTCCTGAAGCTAGGTAGGAGATCCAGGATAACACAACGGCTCAGAATTTTCCTTTAACACACATGAGAAGTTGTATATGTCCAAGTAACTGTATCTGTAAGGACTGCTTTGCATAGATTGGCCAGGGGTCTTGGAAGAATAGAGCACCTGTGATAATTCTGTTTTACAGAATATCTGTGCAGAAAGAGGATTCAAGTCTGAAGTTGGACTTGTGCCAGGTCATCCACAGATTTCGATCAGAAAAAGAAATAGCTCCCGAAGACAAACAGTCCTTTTCCTGCAGTTCCTCTTAAATAGCGACAGTTGGTAACCGTTGGCTTTTGAGGAAAAATGGAGGATGTTTTCACTTTGTCTCCCTAACAAATATTTGCTGTTCTCCTGGAGAGAATTACCAAGCCTAATACACACTTCACAATTCACTAAACGAAAGAGTTTTCATTCAGTCTTAATAGATAGGATTGGTTTATGTTGATTCATTGGGCAGATGAAATGCCAGAATAAAACTTACATAAAACACAAAATGTGATGTGTAAATCTCAAAGTATTAATTAATAAAGCCAAAAATTATGTCAGGGTTGTTTTGTTGGTTTTTTTTTAGAAAGTTTTATTATGACAAGTACAGCTGGCCTGAGCTAAGTCAGATATTAATATAGTGTCAAACGCTGTGGGGTCTGGGTTGTATGGCTGTTGCATTCAAATTGCTTTTCTATAATCCAGTGATAACACAATAGGAGTCACTGTCAGGCAGGAAAAGAGGGATCTGAGAAGAATGTGGTTTTGTACAGGTAGATGAAAATGCCAGGTGGTATTTTTGCAATGGGTATCTTGTCTTTTAGCTTGGTGTTTAAAGTAGAATAGCAGCAATTTAATAAAAAGAAAAGAAAAAAAACGGCTGGGGGTAGAGTTATGCTTTTGGTGATTTTATCGCTTTTGAAAGTTCAAGATTTCTCTTAGACCATTTATAAATTTGATTGATGTGATAGGCACAGAGGTTTTTTCTTTTTCAAAACGAGGTTTTTGATGAGCAGATAAAGCATGTTTCCATGATCGTATGACAAAATGTCAGGAATATAAAGCTACCACTCAGCCTAGTCAGTGTTTCTTGTATTCTCCCTTCCATTCCCCAGGGGAACACTTTGTATTTATCGTATGCTGTCTGTGACTTTTTCTAGTATTTTACAATTCTACCTAAATACTTTAATCAAGATTGAACTTTCATGCTGTTAAATATAGCATGTGTATGTACATTATCAGACAGAGAAGACAGTTTCTCCACTGGAAAAAAATTACAGCTGATAAGAGAACAAAGAAGCCATTGTTGTCTCTCCCAGGGAGAATTAAAGCACAAAGGGATTTAAGGACACGCAGGAAGTCTGTTGGCAGAGCCAAGAATTGAACTGTCTCTCAAGTTGTGGTGCGAATGCCTCTGCCACGGGCCAAGCTTCTTGAGCTGGAGAGAAGCCGTCCCTTTCACTGCCTGCTTCCGGTTCCACAGGGAAAAGAAACTGAAAAGGCTGGATAGAGAGAAGGGAAAGAAGTAATCCTCGCTGTGAAGCTGCAGCCTCTTAACAAGAGAGAAGAAATGTTCCCAAACTAACCAACCAATACCTTTTTTTTTTTTTTCCTCCCCCTTTATCCCATTCAAATCAAAAAGCAATGTTGCTGAAGTAATCCTAATGTTACAGGAAGGGGTTCTGTGCAGCTGATCAGCATAATGCACTTCCCTTTGCTTGTGCTTTCTCTGGCCGTGTACAGAAAGCCCTTCAGCTGACATCTCTTTAATATTCTTTAAGCAAAAACACATGTGGAAAAAGCCTTGCGTTATTGGAACAAAACCCTAGGTTTGTTTTCAGATAGTCCTTCCTTGCATCCTCTTGCGTCTTCCTTGCAGAAGCCTTTTTTATTTAAATTAATCTTTGGGGATTTGTGAAGGTTTTGGAACCAAGGCTTTCATTATTTTGGCAGGAAGCATTTAGTCCTGTATAATTTCATTTCATGACACATTTTTTCACTTTAAGTCTTGGATGCTATATCTGGGATATAGCAGCAGTTTAAACAGAATTTGGTCATAACACAAACAGTAACAGCTTGAGGAGGTCAAGATTCCTTAAGGAAAACACACAAAATAAGAGATACTGCAAATCTGTAGTTCATAGTGGAGGTGGTGGCAAATAGGTACTGCAGGACTGAGCCTTTTGTTTTATGGAGTTGTTTACACTGTCCTCACCCATCAGTGGAGAGTAATTTTGTTTGTAAAGTAAATAACAGCACTTTTTTCAGTAAGTTGGTTTTGTACCTGAATATGCTGCAATTTTTTTGATGCTCTGAAGCTTTCTATCTTCTGATGAGGCATTTTTCTGTTTTCTTGTTTGCATGGCAAATTAAAAATGCTGAAAAAACTCAACGGCTCAATTTCCATTTAACAAGTCATTTGTTGGTTCTGTGGTGAAAAGCAGCTGTTGGCCATATGTCTTTAGTTCAGTCTTTTCCTCTTTCATTAAATCAGTGGTATTTTAAAGGCTTTTTTTTTTATTTGTGCAGTACAAGAAGATAATTTTATTCTGGTTTTGGTCCCAGTTATAAACCTGTGGGAATTTATCTTAGTATTCTAACTTTAGCCTAATGTTTTACATTACAAGCGGTTTGCTTTAGGGAGCTGTTTGTTGATACTGATATTTGTGGACTATGCCTGTAACAAGTAGCAATTTCATTTATTCAAAGACTATCTTAAAAATGGCTTTTATTATTTTTATTTTTTTTTTATTTTATTTTAAAAATTGTTTTTATTCCAGTCTGGTTTGGTTCTTTTTTGTCTTGACCCAAATAAGCTCCCTTGAAATTTCTGAAGTTTCCAAGTTTAGTTTAGTTTCCTAATGATGATGTGAAATATTGACCATTTCAGACAATTGCAAATGAGAAACGTTACTGCAGAAATAAGACTTGATAAACTATTCTATTAGCTTGTTACTCCTAAAAGTTGTAGATCTTTTCTACTCTTTCCACTTTCTTCTCCCTTCATCTCTGATCCAGTCAGAGTTGGTCCTAGCCTGCTCATTACAGTCTAAGCAAAATGCAAGTATTGTTTACCAGGAATTACTCAGGGTTTTAAAAAAAAAGCCCAAATCCCCTTATTTGTCAACATTGTTCCCTTAAATTTGCAAACTTGACATTACACACTGTCCTTGGAGGTTTACTGGATTATGACTTTTTCCATGTTACTTTGAGGCTTGGCTTTAAGTGACTTGGGAAAACTTTCAGTTTCCAAAATTATTAAACCCTTAAAGCACAAGAGACAATTTACTGTAGTTTAAAACAACTGCTTTTTGTTTCCTTCTGCAATTCAGGTTCTGACTGGATTAAGGAAATGAAGTTTTATACTCTTGAAATTCGTATTTCCAAAACTTCATTTCTGATAGAATGCCTCTGTTGTTTTTGAAATGGAAGCATTTATTACTATGAAGGACGCTATCACAAAATGGAGTCCATTGGAGTTACAATATAAAATATATATTTGCTTTCATCAGTTGTCCTAGTTGCATATCCATTCAATGCATAGTAATTCAATGAAAAGTCAAAGATACTGATAAATATCAGTATCTATAAAGATACCTGAGCCTCTTGTAGCATTAGTTTGAATCACGTCCATAAAACAAAAGTTTAATTATCTTGAACTTTTTGTTAGATCAAAACAAAACCAACACGCTTCTGTCTGTGTGTGACACATAGAAAGGTTATAGATTACAGGGGTTATCCACAGGCCATTGGATTGATAGTAACTAAGAGGCCAAGGCATACAAGGAAAAAAAAGCTTGAAAAGAATTAAAAAAAAAAAAAAAGCTTCACAGTTTTAATATCCAAGCAAAGATTTCAGTGTAAAATAAAAATGGCCCAAACCATCACTGTTAATAATAAATGTCTATCAGTTATGGTATCTGACTGGATTTACTCCATGCCAAATTTATTTCTTCTTGGCACTAGCACAAAAAAATATTTGTTTTCATTCCAAAAAAAAATATAGTCATCTGTCTGCTATTTGTATTTATACTCAGGCATGCAGGTCTACTGTGATAAAATGTGATATAATCTCACGCTAATAAATAGGGTATTTTTCAGTGTCTTGAAAACTCATTATTTAAGAAAGATTTAGAAAAGCTTCCATAAATTTTGACTTTCAAGCCAACAAAAGAGAGAGCTGAGATTTCTGATTCTGCTGTCCAAATGGAAAAGGATCAGAATAGAATATTGCTTCTCTATTATAAATCTCCCAGTAGTAAAAATGGTTGTTTTGCTTATTACCCACAAATCTATTTGCTAAGCATACTCTCAAATTCTAAAAAAGGAGAGTTTTACTATTTTAACGTTGTGAAACTTTTTATGCAGGTTCATTCAACAGGGAGATAAAATGTCTTCTCTGACTTAGTTATCGCTGGTTTTTTAGATAGCTGGCATGCTTTCATTGAAATCTCCTGGACTCCTTCATTTTTTATATCTTTTAGTAATGCAAGGTCAATTTCCAATGAATATTCTTCATACATCATTTTAAAAACGGTCTGTGGAAAGGTTAAAATTCTCCGATATTCTTGAAAAAACAACCCCAAAAGGTGTCTCAGTTTGTTCTGGTTTATTAATTGTTATTTTCTTTTTATATAGGTAATAAATCTAGACTTTCTTATCGAGGGTGACTTTGTACTAACTGCAAGTTTTTGGTGTGGTTTTACTTTGTGTTCCAAGCTGACTGCAACTTGCACTTCATGATTTTAATTTCCAGTAGATTTTCAGAGATTGTTTGCAGAGTGGCACATGCATTTGACTTCTAGTACATTTGGATTGCAAAGAAAATATATAGTCAATCTTTCTAGCTTTTGATTTTAAAGAGGAATAACTCAATATTAGTAATATTGATAATTAGACTGCAGTACATGACTGCTTTTTTTTCTTTTTCAGTTTCCCTACATAATAGCAATTAGAACCTGAATTTGTCCTCATTGTAAAAGTTTTGCTCACACGCCATATAAAAATTCTTTTTTCTTTGGTATATTTATTTGGCTAGATGAAACCGAACTTCTGGGATTTAGATGGCCTCAGAACATGTCATACACATAAATATTTGGAAAACATACACTGTAGTGAGACTTCAGCTGGTATTTTCTGTTTGTATCTTCAAAGTTCTACAATCCAGGTCTAAATGATGTGTATTACAATTGACTAAAAATATCCTGTTGATGCTCACGGGTAAGTCGTAGTGACCAATTAGAAGAGCTCTTGTGCAAATAAGAGGAGAAAAGGGAAAACAGCATAAATTGATGGGAAGTGGGCACACTCATCCCACACAGAAGCATTCACTTGGGCATGGTTGCCAGTAGTATATGTGACCTTGTAATTCTAGACTTAAGGTGCTGGACTTGAGATGCAAAAAAGCTTTTAAGAGTAACTTTTTTGTCTTTCAAACAATTTTGAATGAGAGTAGAATCCTAAAATTATTTTAAAACTTTTGTAATTTGAAAAATTAATGTGTTTGAAGAGGGAGGCAAGGAATTTAATTTTTTGCGATTAAATAGTCTATCATGTAATAGACACCTAAAGGTATTAGGGCTGTTTATACCAACCCCAGGCTTATGGAGCATTTGATTTGAGTCCATTATTCTTTAGTAGATCAGTAGTTTTCCTTGGGTGACGTGGAATTTTGTAAGACTACAAGATTTTGCACCAGAGGTTTGTGGAAACCACTTACCTGAAGAGAAATTATACTGATTGAGGGAGGGGGAAAGACAGAGGAATAAGATGTTGAGCAAGTCACCAGTACTCCAGTGCACTGGTCATGCATTTAGGAAATCATTTTTCTGCTTCAGAAAGCTGATGTAACAGTTCAAGCCATTGATCACAAGGTTTTTCTGCGCTGCTGGGCCAGGGTCTGCTGATCACAAAGTTTTTCTGCGCTGCTGGGCCAGGGTCTGCTGTTTCCTGCATTAACTGTTGCAGCTGGCACTGGTACTGCCCAAGGCTTTGAACTTCAACTGAGTGGCAATTGCATATCTGATGTGCCCAGGTGCAATTTATATTTCAGTCTGGTCTTACAACCAAAGAGGATTGAAAAAGTTTGTATGTGCTTAAAGGGTATGGCAATTGCACAAATGGCTTCAATAAGTGATCAAGAAAACAGGTAAGACCAAATGGAATATAATTATATTTTAAACTGAATGATAGAAGTAGCCTCCCTATTCCTTAAATTGTTTTTAAAAAACGCAATTAGTTAAAATTGTCTGGTTGTCTAGTATGGTCAAGGAGTAAATTACTAATACTGTAATTCTCAGAAATTAAGTTCTGTGATTCTTTGTCTGAGTTAGGACTGAGTCATAAAACTTAGGTTGCTGCCTAAGAGTTGGTAAGCTTTGTACCTTAATACATACTTAAGTCTTCTTTTTGTTATGTTCTGCTATGGTTTCTTATGGGCAGGATTCCTGTTGCAATCTTCCTATATGCTTCTAACATACAGTTAGAATGTATGTATATTTGTTAGAATGTATGAATGTATGTAGAAAACTGTACAGCTCCTTATAAGATTTCACAGTGAGCAGCTTAATTTACCTATTCTGCAAATATTTAGACTTTCTGAACTATTTCTTCTATCTTCTAATGGAACACTGCAATTGTTTTTTAAATATTTAAGAGGTCTGTTATTATACTTGAAGTAGATTATTCTTATCTAATATAGAACAGTTTCAACCCCAAATATGTTCATATTGCAGCAACTTGGACAGCGTTTTGGTGTGCCTGAGCTGCGTGATTAGGGCATTTTAACTACATTTTAAACCAAAACTTTCCCTTTCTCTCATCTGTACTGAGAGTCCTGTAATGAGGACTAACTTGTATGATTAATTATTTGTCGATTTTGAGCTGGAACCTGGCCACTTTGTAGTGAGCTTGCCAGCAAAGTACCGTGTATGATAACAGTTGTCTTACTGCCCTCTCATAACTTCTTCAGAAATGCGTGTTTTTTCCACTATTGGGACAGTTGACAGGTAATAAATCGTAGAATGTTTCACAGATCACCATGGGGTATGGACCAGATACAGCTGGGCAAGTGCAGGAACAAGGCATAGCAAAGCCAGTTAAGGCTTTGTTGAAAGAAGCATTCTTGCATGGAACAAACTGAGCAGTGCCAACCACGTAGAGCAGCCGTGCAGGGACGACATAGTCATCCTGGCCAAATGGCATGTTCTCTGCAGGAAGCCATATCCAGCTCATGTTCTTTGAAAAAACTCATCTTCCTGAAGTTTCATTTCAAAAGTTAGACTTGGAAGAATCCCAGAATAATCCTTTTTTTTTTTTTTTCCCCCTCATGATCAGCAAAAACCATGATGCAATATCATGAAATATGTTACTACTTATGTCCAGAATGATTAATCCTACTACTTTTTGTATGATTTGGGGCTGTTGATGCTGCTGGGTATTTGGCCTAATGCCTCTGATACTAGCACAGAAAAAGCTTTAATTTCAATTACTCTCCTTTATTTTTAAACAAGCGGTAAATTCATTGCTGTGCTTCACTTCTCCATTTTTTTTCTGCTGTATACTAAAACAAAGAGGCTTTTCTGACTAAATTGAGACTATATTCAATTAAATGAATTGTAATTTATCTTCACAAAACAAGAGAGGGTAATTTACCAAAAAGAATAAACACAAACCAGGGCAAATCAGCTTTTAATAGGATTTCAGTAAATGATTTTTTAAATTCTCATTCATTATCAGAGCTCATGTTCTTTGAAAAACCTCATCTTCCCGAAGTTTCATTTCAAAAGTGAGACTTGGAAGAATCCCAGAATAATCCTTCCCCGCCCCCCCCCCCCCCCCCCCACAAAAGCATGCGCCTCGGGAGGGTCCGAAAAATGTGTGTGGGGGTGTCCCCAGTTTCCTGGGGGTTCCCAAGTGAGACTATATTCAATTAAATGAATTGTAATTTATCTTCACAAAACAAGAGAGGGTAATTTACCAAAAAGAATAAACACAAACCAGGGCAAATCAGCTTTTAATAGGATTTCAGTAAATGATTTTTTAAATTCTCATTCATTATCATTATAGGGTTATGGCATTGTTTTCAAATGATTTTTTAAATTCTCATTCATTATCATTATAGGGTTATGGCATTGTTTTCAAATGATTTTTTAAATTCTCATTCATTATCATTATAGGGTTATGGCATTGTTTTCAAATGATTTTTTAAATTCTCATTCATTATCATTATAGGGTTATGGCATTGTTTTCAGAGTTATCCAGTTTTGTTTGTTATAATATGTCTTCTCTCAAGGCCTAATTCAAAAAGGACTGATTCAAAACATTTGAATTGAAGCGTATGAGTAGCCATGTGTATTTAATAGTAAATGTAACAAAGCTTTGATTTACTGAGACTTTGGAGTTAGGTGTTCTTCTTTCAGAGGGTCCAATGTGGAGAGAGAGCAAGCACAATAATTTGCATAATTAGAACATAGAGAGCAATTTAAGCCAAGATCACAAGGACTGCTAGGAACACTAGTGAGAACATATCACAATTTTCTACTAATGTATAGCATTATTCCTACTTTATCCATAGGAAATTCGAACCATTAAAATGTTAAATAAGTTGCACAGTGTCATACAAAAGTTTCAACAACAGAGCTAGAGGTAAAATGCATTTCTTCTGAAATTCCAGCTTCCGTGTCCAGATGGCATTGCCAGCATTGCCCTCCTGAAGGCTTGCCACTTTGTGATTTTGTTTTATTATACTTAGATCAATTAATCACTCTCAAAGATCCATTACGAAACTTCGGAAGGAAGGACAGCTCTTAATGAGGAAACTATCATAGAGTCAAGATACTTCTCTAGGAAAGTAGAAGATCTGGATCTCTTGATCCTGAATTTAGATCAGATTCTTTTCTACTCCTTATGTTTGCGTCCCCAGCCACTGAAAATCATTGAGCCACTCACACAGGAGGAATTTTCTCTTTCTTCTGTTCTGAGTTTAAGTGTCCTGTCTTAGAGATGTCCTGGCCTGTGACAGTCCCGTTGGGAATCTGGGTGAAAGTTCTCACTTTGTGAGCTGGAGCATGTCCAGAGCAGGCAGAACCTTACAGGAGAATTATCTGGTGAAATCTTAGTCTCCACTGAATAGGTAGTAACTGCAATCTCTCATCCTGATTTTCTCAAGAAACAAAATTTTACAGTGTCTGTCTGGTTTTGGCCCATGTTACCCAATAATTCTTGAAGAAAATGGCTAGGTTGAACCAGATTTGAAGGAGGGGTAGGGGTCTCTGATATTAGGTTCCTACAAGTTTTGTGTGCCAACCAGGTAAGAAGAGATCCTAATGGTGCCTTTACTGGGGAAGGTTCAGTGTTCACTGGAGAATTCATGTGGGAGCACAGACTTAAGAGGAAGGCCTAAGGCAGACAGGTTAGGTGCTCAGGACTTATGATCATTTTGTTTTGCAGTCTTGAGGGATTCTGACATCTAAGTGAATAGTAAGCAGCAAAGTAGAAAAGCCGAGAGTGCAAAGAGGAGAATTCTGGAAGGTGGGGTGCAGAGGGCAGGCAGAGTGGGCAGGAGGAAGACAATGACTGCTTAGTAGAACAAAAGAAGTGGAAAAAGGGTGCCATTCTTCCATCTTTTAAAAGGCTGTATGACATGCAGTTAATGAAACAGATTTAAATTACAGAGAATTTCTTTGTGGCCTGCGAGGGCTGAGAATCAGTCTGTGGTATTTGGTGCTAGGCTTGTATGCATTTCCACTGGTTCTTGGCAGCTTCTGGAGCAGTTGGCAGTGTCTCGTGTTGACTGGTCAGTCATATCGTCTTCCAGTATAGCAAAAGCAGTATAGCTTGTATCCCACCTCCAAGAGTGGATGGGAAGGTATATGAAGGGATGGCAGGAAACAGTGGAGAGGTGGTGGGTGCTAAAGTATCCGTGAGAGAATTGCAGGAATTTGACTTAAATCCTACACTGATTGATGACTTCTGCCAAGAATCAGTTACAGTGATTTTCATTGCTGCTGTTAGTGCTCAGATGCTTTCCCAAATACCTTTACTGAAGAAAAACAAATTAGTCTGTTGTAGTGATGTGTAAATATGGGGCTGACCTCTTTGTTAGGAAGCCTTGAGGGAGTGCATCAATATTACTGAAAGGAGGAAACATCAGCATCGTTGTCTTTAGCGTGTAGCTTGCTCTGTTCATCACTGTGCTGGTAAGCAGTGGCACGCTTATGGTCAAATGTAGTGTGCTCTTCAGCTCTGGCTGTTACCTGTGGCTACCTCTTCAGTTAGAAGATTGATACTACTGTTGCTGAATGACTGAAACAAACAGTGACTGTTCTGTTAGTTCAGAAGAAGGAACGATGCCGGGACAGTGCAGGGACACGTTGCATACTGTCTGCATGTGGTGAAATGCAGTCAGGTTGCTAAAACAAAAACAGTAAATCAGGAGCAAAGGAAGACTCGGAACCCGTCATCTCAGGGCCAGTTTCTGCAGACCTCCTTCGTGTAAGAAATCCCACTGCCGTCAGACCCACTGAATTCCACTGATCAAGTAAAATAAAAGCAACAGGGCTAAATGCGCAGTGTCACACATTTATTTAATTATTATTTTTAAGTGGGGTTCCCATGGATGCAGCAATATAAAAACAGGTGTTGAAACACTGCTACAAGCAGTGTCCACAAAAACCCAACCCCAGCCTAATCCCTGCAGTTACATTTTCCCACAAACAGGAAAGCAAGTCTCAAGGAAAAAGTGCTGCCTGTGATCTTACTTTATACTTCCCAGTATGTGCTTTATTTATAAGGAACAATGTTCTATCAGTTCTGGTTGTGGAATTGGGAAACATTTGTGTCTGAAGTCCTTCCTGACCTCCTCACCTTAAAAGTTCCTTAATAAGTTTTGCATATCCCTGCAGGCCCTTCTCAAATATCCCAAATCTTTCTGTTCCTGTTTTCTCCCTCATCTTGTTGATTATGAACTTCAGGTTGGTCCTTTCCAAAGCTATGCTTCAGTTTCTTAATGGCCAGTCCAGTAGTGACTGGAGGGTCTGTCACTGTCTTTGTTATCCCTTGTCTATTACATCTGTATCCATGTGTTCTGTTTGTGACTTTCTCTGTTACTCTTTGAATGGAAAAGTCCCTTGATCTGCTAATCATAATGAAGCAGGTGCTCAGACATGCCACACACCCTTACAAATGTGGGCAGGGGTAGCCAGTTTCTGCCGAATGGGAATGTTATTGATTTTTCAGCTTGTCTTGGTTTGAGTTGAAATATGACCTGAAAATATAAGTCTCAGGAGAGGGTTTTTAATCTCTTTCCTGGGCAGTTTAGGTAAGTATAAAACATAGTAAATATGTTTTACTATTGATATTTATGTCAGGCTTGGTACATTTACAATGACCTGGCAGTGGATGAGATTTCACAGCGGTGAAACACTGAGATTGTATGCATCTATCTAAATACACTAGCTGGTTCTCTATGTGAATGGCAAAACCATTAATACTTTTAACATTTCTTTTGAAAGGCCAAAGCTGTGCTAAGGGGTTGGCAGCCTGCCTGCTGGAACCTTTTGATCCACCATGCACTTCCTAGCAAACCTTACCAGGTGTCCTTTCAGCTGGTCTATGGCAAGGCTTTGATGTGCTGAGAACATGGTCGCAATGTGGGGCAGCTGTGTCTCCAAAAAAGGAACAGGGAAAGCAGAAGGAAGGACTGTTCAGATCTTGCTGTATGGGTAGTCTGGTTGTCATGGTCCAACTTCTGCAGCCACTGTGGCACCAGTGGCAAGCTTTGGAAGCCCTTGGAGTCTGACACCGATTTGGTGGTAACAGTTCCTGGCTCTATGTTATGATGAGCAGAAGGTGGCACATCACTCTGTGTGTGGCATGAACAGAAAACAAAGTATTTAGCTTTTGGTTGCATCACTTGCTGACCAGATGGGTCAGACAGAAGTATTGCTTGGGTGAGGTCTGCTTGCAGGCTCTGGGTTAGACTGTGCTTTGCTGTTCACTTTAGTTTTCATGCCTAATGCTCCTATTAATGTCCTTGTGTCTAAAAGCCTTGACCATGCCTTTCTGTCAGATTTATGCTGAGGGCTGTAAAAACTTGGGATGGGGGATATCCCCAAGAATTTATACAATCTTAAGTATAAAATAAAAGATAGGCAGGAAAGCACAATTAAACAGTACTGTGCAGTGCCAGCACTGCGCTTGGCATACGAGCATCTGGAGGAAAATCCAAGAAGTGAATGTTGGGCACTTACCATTGTGTCTGATAAATTAGAAAGACAGATACTGTGAAGATCCTTGTTGTGGGGCATATCCCCAAGAATTTATACAATCTTAAAGTATAAAATAATAGATAGGCAGGAAAGCACAATTAAACACTACTGCGCAGTGCCAGCACTGGGCTTGGCGTACGAGCATCTGGAGGAAAATCCAAGAAGTGATGGGGGATATCCCCAAGAATTTATACAATCTTAAGTATAAAATAAAAGATAGGCAGGAAAGCACAATTAAACAGTACTGTGCAGTGCCAGCACTGCGCTTGGCATACGAGCATCTGGAGGAAAATCCAAGAAGTGAATGTTGGGCACTTACCATTGTGTCTGATAAATTAGAAAGACAGATACTGTGAAGATCCTTGTTCCCATGGAGTGACTAAAGCGGCAAGATCCACAAGTAATGCAGAGTGTTTATTGAATGTCGGGCACTTACCATTGTGTCTGATAAATTAGAAAGACAGATACTGTGAAGATCCTTGTTCCCATGGAGTGACTAAAGCGGCAAGATCCACAAGTAATGCAGAGTGTTTATAGGGAGGCATGTTATTCATGGACTGTTTTGTTTCTTTTTGGTCTTTTCAGGTGTTCCAGGACCTTGGAACTTCTGTGTTGTCAGGTGCATTTAGAGGATATAACATCTGCCTCTTTGCATATGGACAAACAGGTTCAGGAAAAACTTACACAATGATGGGAACACCTGTGAGTTACACTGTTCATTTTACATTTAGTGTTGAGGGTGGGATGTCCAGCAGAAACATCACTTTATTTTTAAACTGTGATTGTGGCGCTTGTTGAGCAGAATGCTTATACATGTTTTATTTGGTATTTAGATATATAAGAATCAAGCCTTTACATTCAGATAAATAATACAGCATCAGCTAAAAATGCTAGAAAATATGGTATAGTTTAAATATTTATTTTAGATAACCTTTATCTTACTATGTATGAATCTTATTACTGTCTTAGAGAACAAAAAAAAAATAAATCTATTCCCCTGAATAGTTCTGGGTTTTAGAAACATACAGCTCAAGATAACACAAAGTATTCATTCTCATGGAATTTTTTGGCAGTCTGAGCTATGCTGAAATTAAATTAATTTCACAAATAAAAATAGATACATTTCACAGGAATACTTTTGTAACAGGCTTCATTATCTGCTTGAGACATTTATCAGTTGCAGAAGTTATCCTTTCACCTGTGGAAACTAATACTTGCTTCACTTCCAGTTTTGAAATGTATTTAAATGGTGTTTGCAGAAGCTGTTACATTTTAAGATTTGCTTCTACCAGAATCCACTTAAAGTGCATTTTAATCTTGCTACTCAGATCCATGGAGTCAGTTGAGGATTTCCTGCATTCTGCTGCAGTGCAAGGCAATTAGATCTCTATCCATAAATAGTCTTGGCTGTTGGCGAAACATGCCCCTGAAAAAGAAAAATTTTATTTAACAGTTTGCATGAGTAGACCACTATTACCTATGCCCCATAGGATTCAATTTGTAAGGTGAAATAAGGGTAGAATTTGTTCAAACTCTGAATATAAGAAAAATGAAACAAGCCCCTGGAAAAGAAAAAAATTATTTAACAGTTTGCATGAGTAGACCACTATTACCTACACCCCATAGGATTCAATTTGCAAGGTGAAATAAGGGCTGAATTTGTTCAAACTCTGAATATAAGAAAAAGACTGTTCTAGCATGGTTTGTGCTTTTGATAAGAGTTTGGATTTCTAAAGTTTTACTTTCTCCACATATATCAGCAATAGGATTTTGTTAAATCATGACCTGATTCTCCACTCATTTTATGCAAAATCAAGTTTAGCTCCATGAAAACCTTAAGAATTGTTAACATTGAGGCTTGTAGGTGACGAACTACAATATTTGTATTATGTTATTTTGAAAATATCTGAGCAATGCCTTAAGAATTGTTAACATTGAGGCTTATAGGTGATAAACTACAATATTTATATTATGTTATTTTGAAAATATCTGAGCAATTCAGAATGGCCACATCTTGAAGTTGTTATTTTCAAGGAAATTTCCAGGCATAGTGTTTCTAAGAGGTTTCTGTCTTATAAAGTGATTTCATTCTCCAATGGAATCCTGCTTTGACCTGATCTTCAAGAACATGTATTCACTGTGAAACACTGTCCAAAACTAGGAAGAAACAAGTGAACTTTTGCCCATGGTGCTCCACTTATGAACCTGGACTTTCTGCCTCCAACACCATTTCAAGTGTGCCTTCTAAAAGCTTTTAATGCTATTTGTCAAGCAGATTGAACCTAGGCCTTAGAGTCTTTCTCAGGGTGTGTTGGCACTGCAGTCACTAAAGTGTGAGCAATCATGTCATAAGAACAGTTCATCACACAGAAACACTGTTAGTTCAGTGCTGTGTAGACTTATTTTGGCAAAGTTTAAATCCGCTGGTTTGGGTACTGTTGGCAGTCCGTATCCCGTTCTCTCTGAGAGACCAGATTTATAAATCTAGGACATAAAACTGTTCCAAACCTGTTCTGTGACACCAAAGCATAGAGAAATAAAAGTAGAATAAGGAATAAACAAAATATTCATGACATCAAGTTAGTTTCAGTGTTGGCCTGGCGTCATCTAGCCTGCAAGACTTCTGACATGGGCACGTCTAGTATCTTTACATCAAACAGCTCTTGGATTTAACCCAGGGCTCTAAACTCCTCATCGATGCTGTATAAGTGGCTCTATAATGACTTCTGCTATAAATAGCATTTGCACCGAAGTTAAGCCAGATGACATTACATGGCACATGAGTGCCTGCAGTGCTGCACGTGCAAGATGCTTCAGCTGGAGTAGTAGAACATGCCATGGTGTTCTGAACTACGCTCCAGAGGGGTTTGTGTTACAATCCATCATACAGTCATTACTTTAATGCTGCACTATGATTCTGTCCTTTTCTTATAACTTGGCTTTTATTTAAAAATAAGTTTTGCAAGAGTGATAGCAAGTATATTGCTTAAATTTCTCTCTGTTTATTATTTGAGCCCTGCCATGGTGTTCTGAACTACACTCCAGAGGGGTTTGTGTTACAATCCATCATACAGTCATTACTTTAATGCTGCACTATGATTCTGTCCTTTTCTTATAACTTGGCTTTTATTTAAAAATAAGTTTTGCAAGAGTGATAGCAAGTATATTGCTTAAATTTCTCTCTGTTTATTATTTGAAGGCATCCATCGGACTGACACCACGTATATGTGAGGTACTTCTTTTCTATTTCACTTGCATTTGTTTAACTAGTTAGATTCTCTTGATGGATTTAAAATGTATATACGCTTCTGATTTGTGCAGGGCCTCTTTTCAAGGAAAGATGATTACTCAGACCAGGCAGCATCTTGCAGAGTAAAGGTCAGGTAAGTGTGTCACTGTTTGGGGCAATGCTATGAATGCTTTCAGCAACATATTGCTGTAATCAAACAAAGTAAAGACTAGTTTATTTTGTTTCTGTTTTCTCAGAGGATAATAATTTTGGAACAAGGGGGAGAACACAGAGGAAGGATGAGAAAGTGTTGGTTTTAGTTTTCCATCTCAGTATAGTTCTTTGGATGCTGTTTTGTATAGACAGCTGAAATAGGAGTCCATTAAAAATTTACTTCCTGTTTGTTTAACTCTTAAATTTCAGCCATAATCCTACATTCCGTTCTTTTTTGTCTTTCACATAGATCTAATGAAGCCGTATGTTTTGAAATCTGGGGATTTGGACTCACTAGTGTTAAAAAAGGATATTTTATGAATTTTTAAATAAAATCTTGAATGCATCTTGCTTCTTGGAAATTTGCTACTATGAGTTCTTTTATATGTGTACTGCATGGGAAGGGGCAGTGACAGATTATGAAAATGAATTCATTAACTTTATCATGAAAGATCTATACAAGATTCAGGTAGTGACATTGCCTAAATATATGCTTTCACTTTTTTTTTAATTGTGTGCATTTAACATTCCTCTTTTTTTTTTTTTTGGCTTTCCAGTTTTCTTGAAATCTATAATGAGCGTGTCCGAGATTTGTTAAAACAATCAGACCGAAAGAAACCTTATACCCTTCGAGTCCGTGAACACCCTGAAACAGGACCATATGTACAAGGTGAGCACAGGCTTCACAACTTAGTGTCAGAATTTCAAGTAAATGTGCATCAGGTCTATATGTATCTTTGCATATGTTCCTAATTGCTTCTACTCTTCAAGAGTTACTTTCCTCAAATATTTTGATTGCTGATATGAACGTGTAATACACTGAAAGCTTTGCCTCTGTTATCCCACTGGCTGGATATCCTCCACTTTCCTGTTTGCCTTTCTAGGCATAGGTTGTGTGTGAGCTGTAGTGTTTTGCTTTCTTTTGTTTTAAAGAAATCTTAAGAAATCCGCCAACATCAGTTCTAAATGGGTTCTCCAGACCAGCCTAGGTCCCTCCATGCCTGTGTCAGACCTTGGCAGTATATATATAAAATAATAATAATAAAAAACTAGATAAACTCAACTGTTTGATGTTGCAGACCAGGCCATGAGAAGTGATTAAAAGCTGTATTGCCCAAGTGAGAACCCAATTAGCTTCATTTTCATTCATTAATGTGAAAAAACATAGGATGGGTAGGTGCATTATATGATTATAAACATCACACGCTTTTGAATAACCACTTGCAACAGCAGCCCCTCAGGTGGTTTTGTGTTTTCTAGTGAATCATAGCTTTCAAATCAGGTGACAGAGCAGATGAAAAAACCCCCATATGTATTTTTTCCATTTCAGTTGTCTGTCTTATTTCAGTTTATATCTTCTCTCTCATTGTTTTTGTACTTCTGGTTTATTTTCACTCTTGCTGCCTTCACTTCAGGGTCTTACATAGCTTTAAACTGGAGTTTGGCCATCGATACTTGTGAATTGATTAGCTCCTTGTGTAAAGTTTGCCTGCTGCATTTCTGTTTATGTGGCCAACAACTTATGTGACATAAGGGATGCCTCTCAAAATCAGTGCACCATACAGAGTAGCTTCACAGGGGAGATCAGAAGGAAGAGCCTTTTCTACACTTATGCAAGTTTCAAAAATTACTGAGTTTGTTTAGAAAGTAAATGCATAAGTTTCCTTTTCAGCATGCTTCCAGCAGAATTCCAAAGTTGCCCCTGGTATCACTGACTCTGCAACTGCTTGGCTGGCCACCAAGTGGGTAGTAACACCTGGGAGGTATGCATTTAGTATGCAAAATGCATATCACACAGAATTTTATTGGTCCTGTCACATCAGATCAAATACTGATTTTGTTCTGGCTTTTAAATAAAGTTCTTGTCTCTGTTGATTTTCTGAATTCCTTTTGTTCTCCCTGGTTCACTTTTCTCTCTTTCTTATCACATTACACGTCAGTCTGTTCCCCTCACTTCAGAGATTAAGGCAAGATGTGACAACAGACAGGGTGACCTGACCGTGTGATTGAATGGAGCCTGGAATTCCCAGCTCTCATTCCCGGAGCATCTGCAGTATCAGTCACAACGAACGGTTGTTACCAATTCCTTCTCTCAAAATTTGAAATAAGCACTTGGGAAGGATTGAACTTGCACAGTCCTGTACATGAGGGACTCTCTGGCATTCTGGTTATTTCAGCTGTGCTTTCCCAGCACATCAGCATCCTGTTTAAGCAGAGTTGGAAAATAGATGAATTGATGGTCTCATTAGTATGGCAAACTTACCATTCTTTGAAAAGCAGATTCATAGACATTTGGCCTTTATTGAGGTCTTTCCAAGATTTTCTTTTTACCTGCTTGTTATCGGAGAACTTCGTTGTTGATGGAGTACAGTTACTAATTATTTTCTTTTAGTAGCTGCTCATTCACCACACGAGAAAAGGTCTTTAAACTGCTTCCTTCCTTGGCAATTTCCATCCCTTTTCTCAGGCCTTATATCTCCAGTGATTCCTTGGCTGCATATAATGGATTTTCCTTGTTTTAAAAGAAAATGAAGTTATAGCTTCTGCCAATGGGCTGGCTTGCCTTTTGTCACTATTTTGTCTTCAACTGGAACCTTCCAGGCCAAATCCATCACTTCTTTTCCAGTTCTTTTTTTTGGGGGGGTTTTGTTTGGGTTTTTTCTTTAATTATTATTTAATTTTGTCTCTTTTGAATAAGGATTGTATACTTAGACACAACTAAAAATTTTAAGTGGAACAGTTTTATGCTAGAGTTTTGAAATATCCCATAAAAGTTCCCAAGTGATTAGATTTTGTAAAATAAGAGGAAAGGATAATGGAAAAAGGTTAACCAAAATAATATTTGCCAGCTTTCGCTATGTTTGTAAATCCAGTATGAATACTTTATTTTAGAAGATTCTCTCCCTCTCTTATCTTGCGACAGCCTCCCAAAATCATTATGTTAATTGCTGTGAGAAAAAAAATTAATTTTAATGATAAATGTGATTCGCAGTTTTAGAAAAATTTATCACATGCATGAAAAATTAAGTAATTTCTCTACTGAAAGCGTCATGGGGTGTGACTAGAACTGTCGTGAGAGCATGTGAACAAAAGTGGTTTCAGGCTGATGAGTCAGTGGCTTAGGGCAACAGTCAGATGAGTTATTTTTTTTTTAGATACGTGTATATAATTATGTATAAATAAATAAATACACATATTTACAGTTTACACAATTAAGAATGGTAACAGTTTGCTGTACTTGAGACAACCCTGTTGTCTTTTGGGGCAAGGGACTGCTAAAGAAGGTATGATTATGTAGCACCTTTGGGATTGCACTCATTAGCTCCCATCAAAAATAAGCAGCAGTGAGAAAGTCCAGAGGTCTTTTGAATGAGGGTGAGCAGTACAGTCAGTTTGATTTTAATAGTGTCGAATTCAAGAAAATGAAGTGGTTCACAGCTCTGGTAAAAAAATGCCCTTCTCAACTACAGTAATATGTTGTTGCAATCAGCATTTGCTGATCTCTGTAATTAGGGCCTTCTACATGCTGAAGTAGCCTTTTGCAGTTTAATACGTAGTCTCTCTGTGCAGGATCAGAGCACGTGAATATTGTTTCCAATAGTTAGGTGGCTGAGATCAGAATTACCAGCAAGCTTCCTGGAAGGAGAGCTCGGTTTGTATTCCCCTTCCAGGCAATCTGCTGTAGGGGAGAAATAAAAATGGTGAACGTTAACAAAGCTCAGAATTTTTCCATTATTTCCCATGGATCCAGTATGTTAAGGACTAGCATCTGCATTTGCATCATACTTCTTGCAGGCCATCAGCAATTTTAAGGTTTGCTGACTTAGATCAGGAGCTCCCCAGCGTACCATTAGTTTGTCAGTTGTGTGCTTGGTGTCAGTGATACCCAGAATAGTTAGCCCTGGATGAAGAACAGACAGAGGAAAATCAGAAAACTTAACCCCTTTAAGGACACTTAGGTGTTCTGGGCAATGCATTTTCCATTTGCAAGTCCAGTCAGGAAGTCCCAGCTCTGAACACTAAGTATTTTGAATAGTTTCCAGCCCATCATTTTTCTACGTAAAGGCTGTGAGATTGTAGCCTTTAAAATGCTGAAAGTGTTTTAGTGCTTTGGGTTGGAATCGTTTCAAACTTCTCCCTCACAGATGGTTGCACTGTTAAGGAATCGGCCTCTCTTAAATCAGGAAATGATGCAATCTATTTTGTTGCTCTGAGACAGATTTCTGAGGGAGATCCTTTCTTACTCCAAGGCAGATTTCTAGATGAGCAAGTGTTTTTGATCTTGAAAATGGCCTTTCTTGTTCTAGCAGCCACCAGAACACTTTGTCATTTCTTTTCAAATGTTTACAATATTTCATTTACCTTATTGAAAAACTAAATGTTTTGAACTCTGCTAGATTCACTGTTCTAGTACTTACTGAAAGATAAGAATTTCTTCCATGCCTCCATTTTATAACTGGATTTTTAATCAGTTAAACAAGACCCTGAAAAAGGGTCTGGGAAAACAATAATAGTTTCCATATTCTGAGCTTTGAAGATCCCAGTGCTGTTGGAAAAATAATGGGCCTCTTTCTCAAATGGAAAATGTGATGACTTCTGGAATGAATGTATTGTAAATGGACACTGGAGAGCAGAAGAAATGCTTTTGTTTGAAAATCATCCTATACTTTTTGTGTGTGCAAGTGTGCATGCATGCACACTATAGTTAGGGGATTTTTTTTTTAAAGGTATGGGTGATAAAAATCTTCTGTTTTTCTTTACGTGTATCAGTTGTTAAAGGACTAAAATAAATTCACATCTTTGGCTTAGATTTTGCTTCCATTTGAAGTTAAACAAGCTGTTATCATGTAAGGATACACTGTCTTTAACTGTCAGAAGTACTTATTTCAGTATTGTTGAATTTTATTTTCATCTTGATTTATATTGTAGCAGTAGATAAATTATTTGATCCAAATAAATTACATTTTTCAGTACTTTGCCTACATCTACGCTTTTGTGGTCTTCAGTAAGATAAAGCAAGCCTAAATCAGTGCAATCACCCAAGGAAGTAGCCCTGGATTCCAGCTCTGAGATAACACGTACCGCAAACGAGTGTTTTACGAGATACTGTATGATGAAGTCTTGCTTCACAACTCAGGTGTTTTTTTTAGGAGTCACTGCAGGACAAATGATAACTAATCATCACCATAACATGCAAACGAGGCATACTAAACTGGATTTATGTGAAATACAAGCCCGTTGAGGTTAATTTTGTGTGTCTGCTGGAATGTGCATTTTGCAAGGGGCTGGCGGTGCGGCTGCAGCACAGCAGCAGGCTGCCCTCCACTGGGGTGCTGAGAGCCACAACCACCACACAGCAGCTCTGCAATGCACCACTTCTTGCATTTGTTTTCAGCGGGGTCTTTCCCCCCTTAAAAATAAAATCAAATTTAACAAAAAAACCCAAAACAACTCCAGACAAAACTCAAAGCACGAGATATGCAAAGGCCAGATGTTTGATACCATTATTTGGGTACCCCCAGGGACAAAAAAGCGTGAACACTCCCAATGTGTTGCAGGCTGAAGCCTAGTTAAGTAAATGGTAAATATTCACAAGGGTTGATCTCTAATTCATTTAGTTGCCCGAGTTGAGCCATTATCCAGAGGCAATGGCAAAAAGCTTCTTTACAGGATCTGTACCTATTTAGTAGCAGTGACATAGCTGAAAATTTCAGGTACATTGGTTTATATACCATTGTTTTGCAGACAAGCTGGAAAAAGGTCTGCACTTCAAAGTACAAGGTATTTTTTTATACTGATGTCACTGCATGTGAAGGATGGATTGCAATTTTTTATTTTATTTTTTTAGAAAGAATTTCTTTTTTTTAAATAAAATAGTCTAGTTGAGAGACTGCTTGTGGAACAGCCTGGCATCCCAGCAGAATGCCCATATGGCCCTGATGTTGGATAAATTGTTGGGTAAACAGACTGAAATTTCCTGAGAAAAATATGCTGCAATATACAGCAAAACATTTTGCTGTAAACAAACTTCTGTTTTTCTCCCTCACTTGCTCATTAAACTGCATAGCTTTCAACTAACTTGTTAATGTAACTTAGTGATTTAACTCTTTTTAAATCTTTGGCAGGGTTGACTCAACATTTAGTTACTGACTACAAGCAAGTTGTAGAACTTCTAGAAGAAGGAATAGCTAAAAGGTATTTTATGAAACAAATAAGCTCTATCTTTATTAAACAATTCTTTCACCATGTGTTGATTTCGTTAATGTTTATTTTACCGACAGTGTTGCCAATGCTTTGTTGTGACAAGGTGTCAGATTTGCTGATCCTGCACGTGACACACACATAAGATGTTACATATCCTCATATTATCCACAATAAGAGCTGCAAGCACTCATGAAGTTGTTTTTTCAAAACTGATCCCATGCTGACTTACTGAAAAAGTTCAACCATCTGTCTGGGCTAACAAATTCGTGCCAGGAAAACATTTTGCTGTAAACAAACCTGTTTTTCTCTTTCACTTGCTCATGACCCTTTAGACTGCATAGCTTTCAACTAACTTGTTAATGTAACTTAGTGATTTAAAATTGCTGAAAAGATAGTGTATTTTCAATTTCTAAAAATATTTGTTTTATAATTATTTGGTTTACTCTTTTAAGTATTTTTTTAGGTTCTTAGTCCAAATCATGCATGTTTGCTATGAGAGAACTGTGGGAGTTTGCACACCAGTGAAGCCAATAATTTCAGCTCTCATTAGTCAAGATACTTTTTTACGTTTTCAACAGGGAGCCTTGGATATCAATACAACTGCTCTTACAGTGATGGAAAAGAGTTGTATTTGAAAGGATCCTCCAAATACAAATCACAGTTCCAAAATAGATATTAAGTCTTATCATAAGAGAGGTCAAGATTTTAGAATATCACTGATCCTTGGAACTAAAGAAAACTAAGCTGCATTACCATAAAAACATAGAACATACTGCAGGATTAAATTTTGCAGCTTCTGTTTGTAGCAATCAATAGATGCAACTATACAGTAAGAAGAGTTCTTTTCAAAAAAACAACAAAATTCTAGTCTGTCTGCTAGTGTAATCCTACAGTCATCTCATTGCTAAGGAAATAGAAGATGTGGAGAAAACAAAATCAGAGGCTCAATATTGTGCGTGTATGTTTTTGTGATGCTGAAGTTTCAAACTTCGTCACTTGCATGAAACCAAGCAACTACTTCTTTTTCTGAGTAACTTTTCAAAAAGTTATTTGGAATATACAGGAAACTCCTATTTGCCTATAGTCTTTATTTTTATAAAGTATTCTGCAGAGTGTTTATTAGCATATTATAAATGCAAAGAAACTGATTAAAAACATCTCCAGTCTGGGAAATGATGCAAAAAGAACATCAGCAAGATCTTAGGGATAAAGAAGGTGGGGAGCAGGTTGCAATTGCCCCATATGCCTGGAGGCAGGAGAGGATGGGATGTGATTTGGAGCCAGGTCTGACTATACAGGGAAGTTGGGAGGGGAAGCTCCCCTTGAACATGGGTGGTGCCTTTCATGGGGGAGAGGGCAGGTCCTGTACTAACAACAACCAGAGTGTACTGAAGGCATTTTTACTACCAGTTGGTTTTATCAGGCCATCTCCAGCCTGCTCTGGCTGCACCTGTCCACTCTAAAATAAACAAACATGATTTTCAACATGCAATCATTATTTTTGTTGCAACTCTGTGCTGCTATGTTATTTTCTCTTGATACTTTGCAAAACTCAATCTCAAATGCTTACGAATAGAATTTTTTAAATGCAGGAAATACAAATTTCCAAAAACTTAGCCCTGATGCTGTGTAAAGCAAAACAACCAATAATTTCTTGATAATATTATTGGAACAGTTAAAAATATTAAAACATACACCACATGCCACGATGAAATGGAGTATATGAAAAGCTAGTACATACATTCTCCCATGAAAATGCTGACATGGGTTGTGAGTAGTTGAGGTGTGAGCTTGCCCTCCGATTATGGAGGTGAGAAGTGAGTCCTTACACTTCCTTCTCCAAACCCTGAGGCACTTTCTATTTCTCTGTTGCTTTATAAACTTCAGTGCTGTTCCTTTACATTCACTGGCCACTGTGGAGCTGTTCTCTATCTTCTGCCCTTTACTTAATTGTTTGTCTTCTTCCTCCAAGATCTGGAGACTAGTTCACATTCTGCTTCCTCAGTTTATAACCAGGATGCACTAGGCTGCCTGTGGCTTTTGGCAGTGCCTGGTGGGGAGGTGCTGGAAGTGGAGAGCAATAGGGAGGAGAGTCTCAGAGTCCTTTGGCCACAGACAGCAGGTGCTTAGGGGCGTACACACAGCTGTGGCTCTCAAGTGTACTCTGACAGCTGGGCTCCTAACAAAAAATGCAGTTTCCCAGTCCTTGTCTGCACTACTAAAATTGCTGGTTGTTGTTGAGGGTAAGCCTGGCAAAACCAACATTGAATGCTGCACATAGAGCTGAGACACGCTACAAGAGTGACAAAGGGTGACCTGGCTTCTGCGCTAGGCAAAACCCTGCTTTCTTTGGGTTTGTCTAATCAAAACAGCAACAAAGAAAGTAGAATTTCCAAAAGTTTGTGTTACAGAGACAGTGGTAGAATGCTGCTGCTGCTTCTTCTCCTGTGCCTGATACCTGCTAGCCAGAGTGCAGTGGGTCGCAGGGCTAGAGCCAGGTGACCCGTCTGTCCACATGGTAAAGCCAAGCAAGTGCTGCATGAGTGAATTACCATATTAATTGGTACTTATTCAGGTAGACTGCCTAATCTCCTTGGACTCCTCTAAGTGTAAAACTATTGTATCAGCCCGGTGACAGGATGAGCCCCAGAAGTAGTATTTGAAGCTCTTTGGACCCTTTGAAGTACCAAGAAATAAAAACAAGAGCAGTGGAACAATGTGGAGAAAATGTACTGGGCCAGTACATTCAGTGGTGGTGGGGGTGAGCTGTATGGTGTGGTTGCTGGCTGTACTTCTCTGCTCTCTCTACCCTTACACAACATCTGCACTGTAGGGCTGCTGTAAGGTCCTTCTTCTGAGTGCTGCTGGTGGACAGAAACATCTCTAACTGACTCTCGATTTCCGCCCTTCCAGGTCCTCTGCCAGACGCTCTGTGATCAGATCCAAGAATACAGTCTGCCATATTCTCCAAATTTCACGTTCCTTCATTTTCATTTATCTGCTCTATTTGTTATTTTTGCTTTCTCTGAATACAAGGAAATAAGTATTTGTAATTGAACGGTTTGTTCTTCTCTCTAGAATCACAGCAGCTACACATATTCATAATGCCAGCAGCAGATCCCATGCTATCTTCACCATCCACTACACTCAGGTTAGCTAAAAATAATCCAACTTCCTTTTTTCTTCTCTCTCAAAAAGCATTGTTCAATGTGTTGTGCATTGTTTACTTGTCACTGTTTTGTGCTGTTTGTGATAATCTCGGTGGAAACTGTTACTTCCTTTGGATCACCCTGCAGATGTGTTACACTTCCTATGCTGCCTGATGTGTTGGGTGTTTACTGAAGTATTCTTGTTCCTTTATGCAAGCTTAGTAGTCAGAAGTGATGCCAAAGGCTCGCTGTAAAAAGAAATGTTTAAAGTTTTAATCAGCCCTTTGAAATGCAATACCTCTTCTAGGATGCTGTGAAAATCACATGTGAATATATTTAAAGTTACATTTTGTCATGCTCATTTAGGATCCTTAAATGAAGTATAGCATTAGTTTAATGCTTACCAAAATTTTGTGTCTGTCCAGCTTTTCAGATGTGCTCATCTCTTTAGCATTTGGCATCCAGTGCTCTTCCAGGGACAATGCACCCTTTCTCCACAGGAATTATATCCTTCCCTGGCAGGGAAGTCGTTCAGTGATCCAATAGACCTTTTCTATCTCACATTTCTAACATCCTGTAATCACAGAACATTTTGGGGCATTTTTCAGTAGTTTCACAAAAGACCTTTGGAATACATTAGTGGAAAATAACTCTGCAAGATCTACAAGAAAGCCTTTCACAGTCACTAGGCAGTAAAGGCTTTTTTCAAGAGGAAATAGGCATAAGAGGGTAGTTTTTCTGTCGGGTGAGAAAGCTGGTGAGTTAACGGTTTGACCATAGTCAGTGGTTCAAGGTCACAAAGAAAGGCAGTGAGACAGTCATGTGTACAACTCAGTTTCAAACAAAAGAGCACATCTATTTTATTTTCATTAATTAATTAATTAAGAGGAATAATCATCCTTATTTACATATTTCTTTTCAGGCTATATTGGAGAACAATCTCCCCTCTGAAATTGCAAGCAAGATCAACTTAGTGGACCTTGCAGGCAGGTAATAATATACTGAGGGGCAAAAAGGTAATTTTCTCTGAAGGTGCTGGTAGTACTGCCTTAAAAGATGAAATTTAATATTTTTTAAACTCCATTAAACTACGAATTAGCCTGACTTTTGTATATAGTAACAAGGAATGTTGAGCTAATATTGTCTCTGTCATTTGTTCTTCTGTGTTGAGTATTGGATTTCGTTGAGGAAGGCAATTCCTGGGTCCTCAGATCCAATACTGTGCTATTGGTGGAATTACCAAATCTGAGCTTGAAAAGAAGGAGAAAAAAAAAAGGAATATATTCCTCATGGCTGCCTAGCATAGGTGGGAGAAAACAGTCATTTGTCACTGCGTATGTTTTTCATGTTCCAAAAGTTCCTATGTCTTGGATCATAGCTATGCATTTCAGTGAGGAATATGTGGTTATGCTGGATGAGACAGGGAATAGAAAGATGGAAGTTGTGCTGAAGAGTTACAGAACAGTTGGAGAACAGGACGTTTTTCTTTCTCAAGAATGTAAATGGCCATGCATGTCTGAGCAGAGAGAGTAGCATTGAGAGGATATACAGACTTTTGCACTGAGCCAGTCTGTCATTGCAGAGCTGTGAAATGTATGTTTGGGTTTTCTTTAATTCAGAACCACTATGATTGGGTTGCACACTTTAGGCTTGAATTTATGTTTTGATGGGTCTTTAACAGTAATTTGTGCCAGTGGCCTTGGCTCATGGTTGTTTGGAATTTCTGAACCAGAGCGCAATGTATTCAAGTCATATAGCTTTTTAATTACAAAGCTTACAATTTTTGTTTTCTTTTATGTCAGAAAAATACTAATTCTATCATCTTGATTGTATGTTAATAATTAAGCATTTTTGTTTGGTTTGCGTTTTCTTTTTCATGCTCGTATGCTATAGTGAAAGAGCTGATCCCAGTTACTGTAAAGATCGAATTACCGAAGGTGCCAATATTAACAAGTCATTAGTTACACTTGGAATTGTCATCTCCACTTTAGGTAAGCACAGTAGTTCTTTATATTGAAGGGCAGTGATAAAAGCATAGGACTGACTCACCGTGTGCTGTGTGTTAATGTTTATCTATGCTTACAACAAAAGGCTGAGCAGAACAGCCGTGTGGTATCTTCATAAATAGTATCGACATCTAAGAAAATTAAATAGCCGTGACAGAAAAAGATGACCCCTTTCCTGAGCTCGGTGGTATTTCTCCTTCAGCACAAAATTCACAGATGTTCAGCAGCTGCCAGAGCATAAATACCATAACAAGCGAAGGGGAGAGCAGCCATGCAGACAGTCCTTCCACAGGCAGCATCAGTGGGACCAGGCGGCCGGCTTACATCCCCTACCGTGACTCCATCCTTACCTGGCTTCTGAAGGACAGTCTGGGGGGCAACTCCAAGACCATTATGATTGCCAGTGAGTTTGGTTTCTATTAATTGTTAACATTTTGCACTACATTATCCCCTTAAAATACATCTCTAATGCAGTGAGAAGACAGCTGTATCACTTAGAATCTGTCCTTGTAAAGATATTAATAAATACTTCATAGGATACTCAAGGAAATGAAAAGGTATGCTGATTGTGCATGATGTTAAGCTTAAGAGTCTTCCAAGGTCATAGCTTTGATTTAAAGTGATTTATTCATTTACAATCTTGAGAAGACATTTTCTGTGAGCGTGATGAAATATCCCTAAGGATGTTTTTGGGTTTGTTTTTTAAAGAAGCAAGACTAAAAAAAAACACCATCTTTTGGAAAAGTAGTGGGTTAAGTGGATTACTTTTTAAAATAGTATTTATTTTCTATTTGTTTTCTGTCTGCAGCTATCTCTCCTGCTAGCTCCAGCTACAATGAGACCATGAGTACCTTGAGATATGCTTCAAATGCCAAAAATATCATTAACAAGCCCAGAGTGAATGAGGTGAGGCCTTGAGTTCTACTTTTCATTCTTGTTCCATTTTGTTGTATGTATTATTTAAGGTTTATTCAGTAGATCTGCTCTCTGAGTAAAATTCATACCTCTTTTTCCCATGTTAATGAGAGCTAAATAGGAGCCTGAATATTATAGAAATAATTTTCTTGATCCTCTGCAGCTTAAATTATTTAGAATTTCACACCTATTTTTTATTCTTCTCTTTCCATTGAGTTTCAATCATCCTTCTCTTTGAATTGTTATGATGTGTATGTTTACCCTATGCCTTTATCCTAAATATTGGCAGTTACAGATCTATAACTGGTCCTCCTGGGTTGGCCTCTTGTTACATACAGCCTGTCAGCCTCCCAGCTTGTGTGCCCACCACTCTCTTGCACAGTCCATGCTTGACCATTAGCTCCATCCCTTCAGTTCACTGCCTTCTTCCACTCACTGAGGACTGACCTGAGCCGAAGTGTCACTGGCAGCCCAGAGAAAGTTGAATCTTGCGTTTCTGCAAAAAGTCTGGTTTCCAGACTGTGCAGAGATGCTCACTCTGAAAGTGAGATAAATGCCTCCACACAAGCAGGCAGGAAATGCTTTTTGTATCTGCTGTGAGGGATTTTAGTACCATGGTTGGTGACATTCTGACTTAGTCTCCTCTAGTCTGATTTTCTCCTCTGCGTGACAGAAATAACAGCATTTTTCTGACCTGATGGGACTATTTTGAAGGTAAATCCTTAAAAGTTGTGGTGTATTCAGCTATTGTCATGATGGGAGAAAATACTATGGTAGGTCTGTGTTCAGAAAAAAGATGGAACAAAGTTTATGGGAAAAGAGAATGTATTAAACATGGGAACCACTTAAACCTAGGTGGCACATCCCAGAGGCCTGGCAGAGTGGAGTTAGGGTACTGCTGTAAATGTGTCCATTCTACTCTCTTTCCAGCTCTTGGAAAAGCTCTGCATTGATTTCTTTAGCTAGAATTTTTAAAGAATGATTTTTCCAACATCTGTGTCTCAATGTTTCAGGATGCAAACGTAAAACTGATCAGAGAACTGCGAGAAGAAATTGACAGGTTGAAGACTATGCTGATGAGCTTTGAACTGGTACGTAGGAGCATTCCCAGCTGGAGCCCTAATGGTGCTTTAAGTAGCTAGAGTAGCTTACTTTTGTCTTATCTGTTTATCTTTCCATGTTTATTGTAACTTAGGGGGAAATTAAACTGTCCTCTGAGTGATTTCACAATGATTATAAGGCTAACTGCATTTCTGTCATTCCTCCTTTTTCTGGTATTCTACTGATAAACCTGAAGTATAAGTAGTTTTGCAATTATTAGAAAGGTTTTCCTTTCCTGTCTTTCATGGAGTGGAATGGTTTTGTTGTCCAGAAATACCGTGAAATAGAAATATTTTATTTGTAGGGATATGAAAGCACCAAGACAGTACAAAATATTAATCATTAAGGCAATTTTCCTGCCAGACTTGTTACAATCCTCTTTGCCAAAAAAGTGAGCTAGTAGACCTCAGCAGTATGTTGGAGGTTTCACCCTGCCTGCACACACTGGCCCCAGAAAGAAGTTGAACATGTGTGAGCCCTCACTATACATCTGACATTCTGTGGTTTTCTCCTTTGGAATAATAATAGTGTCTTGGTTTTCCATGCCACAGAGAGCATGGTTTGCTGGGAGAGACTGGAACCTACAGTCCAGGATTTATGTACACAGAAGCATCTCTCTGTTAATGCTCTTTCACCGGTTCTTCACAAAAACTTGCATGCAATAGCTAGAGAGCTGTAGGCTAGATGCTAGAAGGCAGTATCAAATGTCTGTGTATTTTATCTTTCCTTCTCCTGAGTTCATCTCTTTGAAATCCTGAAGAGTGAAAGAACATGCCTGCTGGTTGTGAGTAAGGAAACTAACATGTAGATCTTGGTGGCTGTTGTTTGTACAGAGGAATTCTAGTCCTTCTTGGAGCGATGACAGGGATGGAAATCTGACTGAGCTGGTGCTTCAGAATGAAATGAAGGTGTGTATGATCTGTTTGATGCTGTAACTCTCTGCTGTTTCACTGGGCTGGGAGGATAGCATTGCCATAGTTCTGGAACCACAGTGAAAATGGTTTTGTCCTAATCCTTTCCCGTTTGCTCTGAATATACAGGTAATTGCCGTCCATAATGCATGTTGGGTGCTCTCTACCAATTTGTGATGAAAGTCTCGTGTCCTTAGTGGGATACTGTCCATTGAGTCCATCTCTAAGTCTGCACAGTCTACTCCTTGTTTGAAAGCTGTCTCAATACATCACAGTAATTCATTATACAGAGCCTTTCCTAAGATTAAACTCCTCCAATTTGTTCAAAGGAAATTATTGTGCAGTCACCAAATTACGAAGAAGATTTGATCACTGGTGACCTGAAAAGGTTTTGGAGATATTAGTTTTAAGTTTTGCTTAAAGACACACAAAATAACTAGTTAGCATGATCATGTATCTTTCTGACATCTTTAGAAATGAGTCTTCAATAAATTAAACTTGCTTCACTTGGTGGTAGTACAGTTTTTACCCGATTTTTTTTGTTGCCACAGAAATGTACTGCAATTTGAAATACACCTGCATTGCAACTAGTGAAAGAATTTTGCATCCAGTAACTGGAAAAAATTGTGTTCTTTCTGAATAAATTTATGTATGTGAAAAATTAACGTGCTTAGTAAGTGAAACACTTTTGTCTCCTATTCTTTAAGATTGAGCAGTTGACCAAAGACTGGACAAATAAATGGACAGACAGAAAAGCCATCATGGAAGAATACAGTGTGGACATCAACAAAGAAAAAGCTGGAGTAACAATAGATTCTAGTTTACCTCATCTAATGGCCATGGATGATGATATCCTCAGCACGGGAGTGGTGCTGTATCATCTCAGGGTGAGATATTGTCACTTGTCTTGTTTTTTCCTTGAATTTGAAAAGACTTGTTTTCTTAGGAAATGGAGATCGGTTAAGGTGTCATTACAACAACAGCTGTCAGAAAAGACTGTAGCCCACAAGACACAGATAACAGGGAAAAAAGCAGAAAAGGATACGTGAAAATGGAGGAGAAGAATTCATATATGGAATAATAATTTTACCTTTTATGAATTCACGTGCAAACTATTTGATAGTGTATAATAAGCAAATGAAAATAGTCAAATTGGGCATTAGTAGTTTATCCACAAAGCATGAGGACAGGTGTGTGTTCATGCATGTGTGTAAACGTAAAGGATGGTATTTAAAGTATAGCAGACACGCTGGTCCAGATTTTACTTGGTACTTGTATACTTCAGACTGGAATGGTAATTACTTGTGATCCCACATGAGTGACTGTTTTCCTGGATCAGGTGGAAAACCTTGACTCATGGATAGTGTTTTGCTGTGTAGCTCTTCATTTAAGGCAAGGTTTTCACCAAGAAGCTTTCATAACACTGTATGTATATTACTCCCCATTGCAGCTTATGATGTGCATAGCTAGGTCCACATAGTATCTTTTTTTCAGTAAGTCAGTGCTAAGCTGGACTTTAACTTTTTAATGTTGTTTTAAATGAATGGAAATTACTGAAATATTTATGCTGTTCAATGTAAAAGGAATGATGGATGGTCATCTCTACAGAGGTGCACTCATTAGCGAAAAATGTGTTAAATATGGTTGAAAATTATTTATCTGTCTACTAATAAAATATCTCAGTACAAATCTAGGTTTTGTGCTACTTGATATAGTTTAGGGACACAGGATTTTTTTTCCTGTTAAAAAGCTGCAACAAATATTTGAAACAGAAATCATGCTGTTGCTTATAATGTTGAGAGAGAAACATTCTTAATTTTTCTTGTGCCAGCACAAAGAAATTTTACCAGATAATAATTAGGGACCAAGTAATAATGTCTGGTGCTGATCAACATGTGACTTGAACTACTTATTCCTCCATTAACATTAAATATTTATTAAAAGTAATTGCTACTACTTAAATGTTTTTCCATTATGTGCTGTTTTGGAAACAGCAAATATTTTCACATACTAATTGTGACAACACCTAAAGTGATTTAAAGATACTCATTTTAATGAAGAAGCCTAGTTTGAAGGGTCACCTTCTGAAGTCATTAGTGTCTCTGTCACACTAACATCTTTGTCCCCTCTTTCTTTGCTCCTAGATGCTGCCTTTTCTTTTCATTGTGCTTTGCATCTTTTAGACTATGGTGTCTATTACCTTCATCTGAACAGCGAGAAGGTAAAACATTAGCAGTTCCTTACATGTTAGGGCTTCAACATATAACAGCACTTTACATTGGAGTTCTAGAGAGAGGTCACAACAGCAGTTTTCAGATCATGTGGAATAAACATTGCATTACTCTTTTAGTCCCTTGATATTCCATAGTATTAATTGCACTAATCATTGCTGTGCCTGTGCTTAAACAACCTTTCTTTCTTAGGTTCTGTTCTTTTTTTCTGGCTTTCATTAACAGAAACATATGTTTTCTTTATAACTGACCTTTTTGTGTAGCTTAAAAATATGGGAATTTTTATTATATTGTTTTAGGAAAAGATGTACTTCACAAACCTTTTCTGAAAGTTGGAATACTCCCAAAACTGAAGGAGGAAAGCAGTCTCAGTCTTTATGGTTCTATAATGTGACTTGGGAGTTCTACCCTCAGTCAGGAAACACTGCCAGAAGAGGGTAGCAATGTAAAAGCGCTTAAGAGATGTGAAGATGTATCTTGATATGTTAAGGTGAAGTTGTGCAATCATTTTGTCTGAATCATGTCTTTCACTTTTTCAGGTAGAATACTCAATATTAAATTAGGAAACAGTATAAATATTTGAATTATTAGCTCAGTAATAGCATTTGAAGGCATTAAATCATTGTGGGCGTAGCCTGTTAATGGCTCTGTTTGGTTTGCTTTCTTCTTTGAGTTAGTTTGCTTGTATCCTGTCTGAACTCTTGCTCTCAGCTGCAATTTTTGGTTGTACTTAAACTCACCAAAAATCACTTCACTAACTGGGATGCTGTTGTGAATTTCATGAACCAATACTGCTGTGATACACTTCCCTGAATTGAATTGTATCGCCACAGATTTATTTCAGCACATTGGAAAAAGGTTTCTTTTGGAATTAGAATAACTATGTCTTTGCTTAGTCAAGAATGTTATTGATAAAGAGGTCTTTTAGGAGTTGATTTACTTCTCTTGGTATAAAATACATGTTGCTAACTCACTTGAATGTGTGAGGTGAGTCAAAGGCTATACAGGTCACAAGTTTTCCAATTTGTGGCCAAGCCAAGTGGACATACTGTGGTTGAGTCCACTGAATGTGAAGCTGACATGTAACTTGATAATCACCCTAAAGCAGGGGCACTGGCCACAATCCAGGGTTCAGCCTCTCCAGCAAGGGAGTCTCAGCAGAGCTTGTAGCAAAGGGGCTCTGTTAGTCAGTTCATATAGCTGAGCTCTGTGAGGAACTGAATGATAAACATTCCCTTTCCCTCCAATGCACAAAAATACTGTGATTTACTCATAATTACTCATAACTGTATCATCTTGCAGCAGTGCACAGCTTCCCTTTTCTCCATCTTCATGCTTCTGATTACTACTTCTTGCTTCATCTTTAAATCTAGGGTATAGTATGCTTGGAGCAGGAAGCATCTTCAACTTATTCTAATTAGAATACAAAAATCAAGTAGTTTAAAAACCGTAATTAATTTTAATATGACTGAAAGAGTTGCCACTAAAGTAGTTTTAAAGTGCATTCGCTAATCAGTTTATAATAATGAAGTATAGTGTCCCTTCAGAGCTGGGAAATTATCTTGCTTTGTTTTCCTAAGGAAATGGGAATGGAACATACTAGACAGGTGGTAAATTCACTGCTTTTTTTGATAGTTTTTTTCTCATAGTATTGATTAAATGACTCTGTTTCATTGATATATGCACTGTACCATAAGAATACTGTCTCCCTTCCATCACTGGCCCATAATGTGGTTTGAGTCTGCTTGTTCTGGAGACTTTCATTCCTAGGCAGTTCTTTTCTCTGCAGTTATTCCTTATGAAATAGGAATTGTTACTTTTATATCTGAAAAGCCTAGTTAACTGAATAATCATTTTGTAGTTGCTTTCTTCCTGTGTGGATATTTATAAAAACAATTATGTAATTTCTGCAAACAACAATTCTCCCTGTAAAAGTTCAAAGCATCAGAATGTGTGTTCATATTCAAGATATTTGTCTTAAGCACAGTCCAAAAATCATCAACTGAGGGTAATTTCATCTGCTGGAGTCATACTGGAGACACTGACATACCTGCAGGATAAGGAGCAGTTACATCACTATGGGGGGCAGCAGGCTGAAGTATTATGAAGTAGTAGACAGTTTGCTCTAAACAATTATGTCATTCAGAGGTGATTTATTTCAGGTATTTGCTGTATCAAGTGCTGCAACAAAGCTTTTAAAATTATTATATATAATGCACTTTCAGTAACCAACTTTTAAATTCTTTTCTTGTTTTAGGAAGGAACAACCAAAATTGGAAGAAGTGATTCAGACCAAGATCAAGACATTGGTAAGAGAATGATATTGCAAATTATTTTATGATATGGTGAGGTCAAACCAAGAGATTTATATTTGTCATGTGTAATAGGTAGGTAATGGTTCTGTTTGTCAGCTTTCTTTATAGAAGAAGGTAAGTAAAAGAGAGTAATTGTTGAAGTTGGCTAAAATCTTTCAGTTATTTTTTTGTTTAAGAGGTCAAAAAGTCAATGGTCTTGACCTAATTGAGATCTCTTCAGAATTTCTTCCTACTTGTGAAATGCTACACTAGGGTTTAAAAATACCTTCATCCAACATGTAAATCTTAATATGTTCTATCCTAAACTCGTGGCACAAGTGATCAAGAGACACTGAAAATCCTTTTCACCCCTACTTGGGCAGAGCATTTTTGATATAAAATTCAAATGATTCAGAATATTTTTTATTTCATTTCATTTCTGCTTTTAATTTTAACTGTCAATATCAAGAGCTACAAATTATGATAGAGAGTTGAAACTTTATTCTGAAATCGGAAACTTTGTGGAATCTCAGCTTTGGTTAGTTCTGCTAAGTTTGGCTAAGTTTGACTATTTTCTGCCAGTAAGTTAGTAAAATATAAACAATAAATGACATAATAGCAATAAGAAAATTCAGCATAACAGAATAATTTGCGCACCAGCTCACAAATGAGAAAGTCATGTAGTTTTCCAGAATCAGTAATACTTTAAGAGCGATTTCGCTATTTTCAATCAAGTAAGTTTTTTCTGTGATTGGTACTTAGCTATTAATGAAATAAGACATTTTAATCTCCTTGGTCTGCACATGACGTAGTTCTGAGGTATGAAGTATGCAGTCATAGTGTCAAACAGTGCATGGTATTTAATTCTGAGCAAAATAGTGCAAACCCAGCCCCTTCAACAGGTGAGATAAAACAAATCTCTACGTTGTAGTTTTGCAGGGAAGGTGGATTGAAAGGGATCACTGTATGATAGACAACAACTGTGGGATTGTGACACTGCGACCAGTTCAGGGCGCACACTGCACTGTGAATGGATGTGAAGTCACTGGATCGTGTCGTCTCTCTCAAGGTAAGGCTTGCTTTTTCTGTAAATCCTGCATTATAATCAACTTACTTCTGGAGTTTAGAGACAAGGATTTATGGAACTCATGCAGATGTAAGAAATACATCTCTCAGTCTCCAACCTACCACCACAAGTTTTGATCCATGGCTAGAGCTTCTAGACTGGGACAAATCAATTAAGTACTCCACAGAAAGTAAAACAAAGACATACGTGACAATATTAAGACCCCTTGTGGCAGGAGTTGTCTGTAGCCTTCTGAAAAGAGAAGACTTGTACTCAGAAGCACTACTGTGGAAATTAGTGGAGGCTGGCTCTAAGCCAGCTGACCACTGATGGGGTTTTTTGGCCTTTATGTGATATAGTTGAAATGACCTTCAACTCTTTCACAGTGTGTTTAGGTGGAGGGTCTTGGCCACTGAGTCACAGGCTATGCTGAATAAACTCAGATGAAATGAATCGGGCTCCCATATTTTCAGTTTAAAATAAAAAATAAATTAAAAAATACAATTTCTGGGAACTTGCAGTGATCTGGATTCTTAAAAAGATAGTGTAAAAGCAAGTTTCCAGCAGTGGGTTGGCTGGTTATTAGTATTAGCATGCTGGTCTTTAGTATTAGCAGGGAATGTACTGATATGTTGAGTTTGCAGAGATGTCCAAAGATTAATTTGCTTGAATGCTGTCATTACAGAATGGTAACTCCTCTGTTTCATAGTGTTCCATGGTGGCAAAATTTAAAAGTAGTTTTCTGCTCTGTGATGGTCAGAAAGTTTTTTGGGTTTTGGTTGTTGTTTTTTTTTAACATATTACTCTGTAGTATTTTGTATATGCTGTAGTTTGTATAGTGGAGTTAAGAAACTGCTAACATTCTAGAGACCAACTGTTTGATGAATTATTTCTCTGTAGATTTATAATTAATTTTTGTTCACAGGGGCCCTTGTTGTCCTTGGCAAGTCTCATAAGTTTAGATTCAATCATCCGGCAGAAGCTGCTATCTTAAGACAAAGAAGATCAGTAAGTTCTAAAACTGTATTTTTCTCTCCTAATTCTTCATTGATTTTCCTAATTATATTCCCTCTTAAAAGCTCACCTGATACAGATAATGCTTCTTCTCATCATTGTATTCGCTTGCTTCATTTCCTCTATCTAATGGTCTGTAATGACACTAAACGTTTTGTGGGAGGACACTAGCGCTTCTTTCAGATGTGCTTAGCAAAAGATGATGCAGATCCCTTGAATAATTTAGTGTTTCCTATTTCTAGTCATGACTACAGTAGGATTGAAACAGAAAGGCAGAATGCTGCAGCGAAAATATCAGTTAAGAATCTTTCCGCATTTGATAGTTTTCTGACTTCTTTCTCTGCCATTTCACCGTCCCAAATGAGGTATACTAGAAGAAATGGAAAATTTTGGGGATTAAGTGCTTGAGTATTGTTGACTCTGAAAGCACTTACTTGTTACATACATCAGAAATAGATAAAGTATTTCTTGGTATGTTAATCTCGGGAACAAACTACCGCAAGATACTATGCAGTCTCTGCCCAGGGCAGCGCTTGAGGCACCATCCCTGGAGGTATTAAAAAGATGGGCAGACACAGTGCTTAGAGACATGGTTTAGTGATGGTTTTTGTCAGTGTTAGGTTGACAGTTGGACTGGATGATCTCAAAGATCCCTTCCAACCTAGACAATTCTACGATTCTGTGATTCAATAATGTTTAAAAAAAGTTACATAATTCTTAAAATGACTGGGATATATAACTAAAAAACCTAACTATAAGAATGTAAATTTTCTGGTTTAGGACATAACCATATTACCAAGTGATATGGGCAAGAATCTACCATTTAAAATGGATTTTCATATAATAATATTTTATACTTTCTGCTCAACTGTCCTTTTGTACTCACTTCTGTATTTGAGATAAGGGGCTTCCATTTGTTTTCATTCTTAATTTGTTCATTAATGAAACATGTGGTACATTGAAACAGAGCTACAAGAAGAGGCATACTCAGTAACAAACACTTCACAATTTTGCAAATTATCAAAGGCTAAGCAGAACTGGAAGTGAGATTATAAACTCACATGGGAGGTATTATGCAGCATTAGAGAGCAGCAGTACACAGTACTTAGCCATGGTGGTATTAATGATAACTTGGAAGATCCTGGATTACTGTGATACTTTTTCTTGCTATTCTCGCATTATGTGTTTTGTAGATTAATGAAACCCCACCCATTCTGAGTTGTGGAGCTTTGGACTGGCTCAACTTGGATGGAAGTTGCACCCATTCTTCTCACTATGTCCTTTCTTCTCTTGACTAGTAAGTTAAAACAAAGAAGCAAACAAACAATTTCTCACGTGGGATGATGTTTGAAACCAGGACTTAGTTCAGACAAAACTAAGTTGTATGTAGAACTGTGTTTTCAAGTGATCAAATAAAAGTGCCCAAGAAAATGCATTGGCCAACTGACTAATTTACAGTGTTATGATACCCAAGAAACAAATCTGAAAAATTATTTCTTGATGCAGAATGAGTATTGATGCACAGTCAAGAAAATGCCCTGGATGAGACTGTCAACAGCCTTAATTCAGTTCACTTGCACATCTGCATTATAGCTATTTTGATTTATGAGGAAATGTGTAATTTTTACAATATTCTTCAGTGCACAGAATGGACTTTTCTAGATACGATCTAACCAAGGTAATTATTACCAGTTCAGATTCCCTGCTAATTCCTTGTGGAAATCAGAAGGTTTGTTTGTTCAGAAATTGCCATTAGTTCAAGTCCTCATTGAGCCGTTCATCTCTGAAAGCCATTGTGTTTCTCTTTTCTTTTTTTTTTTTAAACTGAGCAGTAAATTAGGCATAAACTGCTTCCCAAATGCTGAAGAGCTGCTCATACTCACAGTGTCTAGTGTATGCTTTTCATGGCATAGCCTTTCTGTAAGGGAAAGGATTGGCGTGATGATGACAGTGATTAATACATATCAGGAAAATGAGTTAAGATATCTCCTGTGTTTCAGTTCATAACATTGAAAACAGAGTATCACAGAATTAAATGTAATTGGGTTCTTTCTCTTTTTTTAATTCCTCTCAGCCTGGCACATTCAATTGACCTGTTTAAGGCAAGAAACAGCCATCTTCTCATTCATATCTGTTGATAGTTCTGCTTCTTGCTAGAGCGTTTTTGGTATGGTAACATACTGGGAACCTTTTATCTCTTTCTAGAGGAGGTACCTCATCTTGTTTTTATGAGCATAAAAAGTTATCTCTGTTTTGAACATCTCTTCATACCTCTAGTTGAGTGGCTTGCTTTCCACCTTGGATAGTGTGTTTCTATGTGTTCTCTTTAATGTATCTAATCTCTGCATTTGCTTTTCATTTGCTGCAGTGATACCCTTCTGTACAGAACAGTATTTTATTTTGTTTCTTTACTGAGGTACATTTTACACATCACTGCTGTTCTTTTCTTTGTAAAAATTACAAAGAATTTTAAAAAAAGGGTTTGTCTAATGACCTTCAAAAGTAGATGCCAAGTTGCACTTTTCACGGGTATAAACATCAGAGGTGGGGGTTTTGTCGCAGAAATTTGTTGGTGCTAGAAAAACCTCCAGAAGTTTTATGAACAGTTTAGCACAGAATTGCACTTGGTTTTCCCCTTTTTAACTTGACAAAGCTGAAGAACAGTTTTGATGGATTTTTGTTCAGACCGTGATCAGATAGCAGATTTGTTTGTGTTGATCAATTTTTTAATCACTTGGACAGGACTATGCGTATTACGTTGCTTAACATTATCCTCATACTTACCTAGAGCGTTTCAAATTGTTACTTCAGTGAAAATGAAAAGCATTATGGTACTACATTTGCTTGATTTTTATGAATGTCCATCTCTTACAGGAATAAGCTATAAATTATGTCTAATATTAGATGTCTTTCACCTTAGATAGTCCAGTAGTCTTTTTTTCCTCTTGGTTGGTTTTTTGGCAAAGGTAAACTGAATTGATCCACTCAGCCTTCCTTTATGGTAACCAGTAAGCCTGTATTTCTGTCCAGGCAAGTAGTTTTACTCATGGAGGGGGTTATAATTGAGACATCTAGCCTAAGATCTGTAATATGAAAATAAAATGAGACATATGTCATCTCTCAAATGTCCAGTTTTCCTGAAGAAAAGTTGACGTCAAGTACTAAAAGGTGTCTGAGTTATTTTGCAAACAGTAATACAGGACTAAGTGGGCTACAGGAAGTGCTCATTGGTCATCAGTAAAAAGTCCACCCAGTGCAGGGTCTTGTCTCTGTCAGAAAGAGATGCTTAGAGGAAAAGATAAGAACAGGAAAGCTGTGTGTGTGCGTCCCTCACTCCCTCTCGCTCCCTTCTCACTTGATAGTTCTTGATGCTCTCCTAGCTGCTAGCAATCTGCATCTTAGAGTCTTCCTCTACTGAAAATTACAATAACATCTCTGTGTATAGTAGGCTGCAATGAAGTTTTTTTGCTTTCTTTTTGAACATCTTTATGATTTCCTATTTTTATTTTTACAGTCAAAAATGCAGAAACTGTAAAGAAAACAAACGTTCTACTGAACTAAGGTAAGAATATTAATGTGTCTAAATCACGCTGAATTTTTTTGGTCCCTCTAGCTTTGTCTGTGTTCTACACTACACTAATTTGCTACACTAATTTCCTCTGGAAGAGGTGCAAACTAGGCTTCTAGCTTTAATTTGATTTTATCATATTGAAACAAGAATGTGTACATGCAGCTGAGTTACACGCAACTCTCTGCAACCATGTTCTTTCTTCATACTCAGTGTTGTGCAAATGGTTTGCAGCTTTGTTGCCTGTGTAAGCTTTAAGCCATGTTTGGAGTGGGGTTTACGCTGAAGCTGCTCCAATTTACAATATATAAGAACCCTAAAATGTGCTAAATTTGATGTCTGTAGTAGGTACTGTGAATACTTATGACCTGTCTTGAAAAATCCTTGGACAAGTTTGGTTCTCTTCTGGTGAGAAGAAAATGGCTTTATGGAAGAGTCCAAAAAAGAAGTTCTAGCATAGAGT
Organism: Calidris pugnax; assembly: GCF_001431845.1. Lineage (NCBI taxonomy): Eukaryota > Metazoa > Chordata > Aves > Charadriiformes > Scolopacidae > Calidris > Calidris pugnax. The sequence continues at coordinate 5,849,828 of NW_015090921.1, forward strand.
GTGGTTCATTCACACAGAGAAGCACAGCAGCTGCACACAAAAAGAATTCAGAAATTGTTGGGCTTCCATGAGTTTAAGTACTCTTTAATCAGGAACTGATGGTACTTTGCTTTCTTCTGGATTTTTTATTTCAGAACATATATTATGATAATGATTACTTACAGCCTTATCTCGCGTGCTCTCAGTAAGATGACATTTTTCCCATCTGCTTTTTCATGGGTTGAATTACCAGTTCAACCTCTAACTGTATGTTAAAATATTTTGAGAAATGAGACAAAACCCAAATTTCTACCATTGAACTCAAATACTAAAATTTTAGTCATAAAACGTTCCCTGAAACGGGGTGTGTTTCATTATACTCAGCTGCTTGCTCGTACACCCTACTCAGAAGAGCCCCAGGACTTCAAACTTCTGGTGTTTGTTCTCAGCCAGCAAATACACAGAAGGCATGTGACTGGCATCAGCCATCATATGATAGCATCACCACAAATAAGTAGATAATTACATTCTTGCTCCTGTCACTGCCTTAATACCATACTGCACATAAATATAAACCCTGATTTTATTCTTTTGCTAGTTTGAAAAAAAACAGGAGTTGTTCCATTAGAGTCCAGTGGTATAGCAGTACACTGAATTAATTTTAGCTGCTTGAATCATGCTTAAGCTCTCTTTCCTTGAAAGTACTAGCATTGTTAAACTGGAGAAAAAATAAGTAATCTCATAAGAATGTGTGAAATCCTACTGAACTGGAAACAGTGCCTGTAGATACGGCATCTGATGCTGGAGAACACAACACAAATATTATTCTAGTGTGGTATAGTTAACGTGTCCAACTAATATTTGTAAAAATGATACTCTGAGTATCTTACTTACTACTTACTAGCTTACTAACAGCTTTCCTTTTCAAAGTGCTCTACAAATGCAAGTTAAAGAAATATTTTGCATCTCTTAAAAGATCCCTCAAATATTTCCTTTCATTTCACAGAGAAATGCAGTGCCAATTACAGCAGCTCTACAACATAGAGCAGAATCATGTATAGTGGGGTTAGCAAGGGAACTAACAGGTTCTATATATAACTGAAATCGTCGTAAGGGGAAAACCTGTGATAGATTGTAGTTCCAGCTGAACTGGAATTTAGCAAGGCAGCACTGACCTTTACTGGAGTGTGTGGCTGTGTCTTGTGCCTGTGACTCCTTGCCAAAAAGAGGTCTGTTTTAGAAGCATATTTAAAGAGTTGCCTTAAGTAAGTCATTGCCTTACTGTTGTTTTGGGGGCTTAGGCAAACAAAAAAATGAGGTTTTACATGGAAAGGCTTAAAAAAAAATGCACAGGTGTGCTTTGTCTGTAAGCAAACCAGCTGATCAGAAATCCAAATGATACTTCACCTGATGGTAACTTCTGCGACGGGGATTACTCTGTGTGTACATGTCCAAAGGTCTCTTATTTCTAAAGGTTTCTCACTCGGCTGGCTGTTTGGAGTGATTTCTGGTTCAGGAGGAGGTGTCCCCGTGTCTCCTTCATCCCTCTCCCCTTTGCTTTAGGGAGGAGAAGGCAGAGGTCTGAGCCTCTGTGGTGGGCAGAAGCAGATGCAGGATCCCGCTCAGCTGCGTGATGCTCTGAGGCCCTGAGGGAAGGGCCACGGATTGGACACGGATGGAGGGGGAGGATGGAGCTGGGAGGGGGGATGTATATCACTGGATAGGCTTGTAACCCTGACTGCTGATTTCTCTCAGGGCTGGGATTTGCAAGGGCACAAAGTGCCTTGCCAACATCTTTTTTATTTTTTTTTTTGTCCTGCTTTGTTATTAACTCTTCTGGAAAAAATAATTTGTGGAAGAAAAAATGGGACTTGAACACTAGGCAGACAGAAGGATGGGATTACTAACTTGACTGATGTTTTCCTGGGGAAAATTGGCAAATTTCAGCTTTTAGCAGCAGTGGTTATTTTCACTTGAGTTTCTCTATTTGAGCCTTAAGATTTTATTGCAGAAGGGATTCAGCCTCACCACAGAGCTATTGCTGCCATAGTTACTGAAAACTGCATTATGCTGTAGCCGCCGCCAGCTTCTGCATCAGCAGTAGAAGTGTTTGGGGAAGAGGGGAGGAGAATTGCACAATAGGATCCCGGAGCGCTGACGACAAAACAGGCTGGAAAAAATGTGGATTTGCAGATGGTTCATTTAGCATGCGTCATGCAAACTTTGTGGAGAGAAAAATGAGGTGAAAAAAGAAGCCGGCAGTGTTGGTATATGAAAATTTTCTCAGTAATTTGTGATTATCTTTAGTTTAAGGTTAATGTCTTTCTGTTGTTGTAATTTTTTTTTTTACTGTCTTTAAAGGTTTACTTGGAGGAGGGGTAACTGTTGACACTTCTTGCTGCATTTGATACACCTAGAAATCTGCATGCTTTTGTGAAATTCCGTGCAGGGTTGCTTTTTTTTATGTGCTGTATGCCAGTCCTGTGAAACCAACATTTTATGTATGTCTTGATACCTGCAGAAATCAAGCTGTTTGTCTTAACGTTTGTCCTGAGGTTATATTATTTCCTGCTAGACCTGTGCCGAGTGTGGATTGCTGATGTGGGAAGGCAGGGATACGGGCAATAGCAGAAATTGGTCTGTGCTTGATTCCTGTATCTCATTGTATTCCTGTATTTCAGGTCTAAATTTAATAGTACATCTGATTGAAGATGTTTTAGATGAAAGAAATTAGTGATCTTGTTACAGAATACATCTAAATTCTGGATTTATATTTGTTTTTAGTTTAATCATTCAAACACGTATTAGAGAAACTGATTGTTCTTTAAATTGTCTATTGGGTGATTTAGCTATGAAGTAGTGGGAATTTTTCTGAGCCATTGTCACCTCATTTCTTAGTTTAGTTTGTCATGCTATTTCCACAAACCAGCAAGAGTGTGTTGACGTGACATAGCATGTTTGAAGTAGAAAGGGAGCATTCTTACTTCATGTTTCAGCAGTTTCTGTGAGCGACAGATCTGTATCCCAAGCCCAGAGCAGCCTGTCATTTTGCTCTTTACAGTCAGTGGTCTCACAGCCAGAGGAAAAACATCTTCTGGCGTTACCTGTGTTATGTAAGTGGCTCTGCATGAATTTTCATTCCCTTTTTGTTCCGCTTGAGAAAACCATCTTTAAGAAGCAACTTCATAAAAAGGCGTTTAATGTTCAGTCTCTGTATTCAGACCTGTCTCTACTGCCCTGTCAGGTTTTTGTTTTGTACTATTAAAAATTGGGAGACGAAGCAAAGAGGCACTGAAATAGGAGCAGAACTGCAATTCATATATATACCTTCAGCAATAATATTTTATTACAGTAACTTTAACCTGGGGGAAAATTGTACCAACTAGCTACGTCACCACAACAAAAGCAGTAACAATACTGTGGCAGTTTCTGTGCTGTGTTTGTTTTTCCAACATTTAAAGTGAAGTATGGGTTTGCCTCTGTAGTCTGCCTTTTTGGGGTGTAGTCCTAGTATGGAGCTGTGATTAATAATGTGAGTTTGTCCTCCTTCGTGTTCTGCTCTGTGTGCAAACACACGTGCCTGTTGGAAAGGACCTTATATTTTCATGTTAGTTCAGCAAAAAGCCATTACCACGTACACGAGGGAATACACTAGTGCTGCTGAGAACAGCAAACAGCACGCTTCCATGTGCATTGTTTGCATTGCTTAAGCTCTGATACTTTATGATATGGGGGAGGGTGGGGTGTCCTGTGGTGTTAACGTTGTTGGAAATTATGGGAAGAGCTTGTGACCCTCTCCCAGCTGTAAACAGATGTTACCTAACCACCTCTGCGAGCATTGTGAGGTCTTTGGATTGAAATGCAATGCTGAGTTGTTTCATATTCTTAAATGTTCTGGGTTTCAATTTGTAAACAGTTTTAACTCTGGATAGGTCAATTTTATGGAAAGGATGGCTGAAGTCATGGTTAGGAAGAATACGAGACATTTTGTTAGAGGAATTTTATTTTATCTAGTTTTAGGAAACAGTTGCAGAACAAGAATTCTTGGTCTACTGTTTTACTCTCATGCTCTGCTTTTCAGCCTTATTGGCAATGGTTTACTCAATCTCACAGAATGGTGCAAATAATGATAAATGTATAGAAATCAGCTCTCTTGCTACTTTGCTTTCTGATATTTTACAATGTTAATGGATCCTCAGCAGTCCTCTTGGATGAAGGTACTTTGCTTCTTTCACACGTCTCAGACTAAGTGACTTGCCCAAGGTCATGCGATTGTCTGGTAACAAATTTAAACTCACATTTTTCAACTTCCATACCACTGTAGGAATCAGAGCTTTTGTATATCTGTTGGTAAAACAGGTTAAAGACTGCTCCATCATCAGAGTATGTGCAGAGAACATTTATAATTACCATGAGGGTTTTGATGTATCAGCAAGTGGAGGCTCCAGCTGACATCAAGGCTCTGTTAGGTTTAGTGCATCGGCATCCAGAGGCAGTCCTTGCCCTGAAGTAGCCTAAGTACATGGAACCACAACTGCTTCAAAATCAGAGGTTTTGTCTCAGATCAGTAATTTAACCTCCAGGTTATATCGCTGCTCCGTTACATTTCCCTTGGAAAATATGGAAGGTAACCTGGAAGATGCATTCAGGGGAAGCGTCCCTCAGAGTTATCATTAAAACTACGGGAGCTTTTCCTAAATGAGATCCTTCAGATTTAATATGATGTTAGAAAAGTGGTTCTTCCGTAGTTAACCAGCCTAGCTTTAACCTCTGAGTTTCTCCCCTGGTAGCTGGTGACATTGCAAATACCTGAACAGCTGGAGGTTTGTGATGGCCATACCAGCATTTTGGTGCTGCGGTGAAGTGTCAGTTCAAACCCACTGCAGCTGAATCAGAAATGAGGCATCCCGCTCCTGTTTCCTGGGGATCAATTAAAGTTTGTCTTAGAGGAAAAAAATTACAAATCACAGGTTATTCGCATCTTTGTAGTCAAGCCAAGGACAAATAGATCTTGGAGCTGCCTATTCTTGTAGTTTGTTCCTGTGGGTCCCAAACAGACACAAACCATTTAGCAAATGACAGCAGCAAAGTTTGTAGTCTGGCTGTTTGCACCATGCCAGGCAATTGAACAGAAGATGCTCCTTTTCAGTTATTCTCACCAGCATTACATTCGCATAAACATTAAAAACAAACTGAATTCTGTTTTCCTTAGGTGAATGAAAGAGAGTCACAGTAATATTGTAATTTATTGAGAATCTTAAGGCTTTTATGTAGTGAGGCTTTCCCACTGCTTCTTAAGGAAGTGAAATATATGTTCCATGTAAAGGTACTCTAGAAGATTTGTAGACTTTGCCTGCTTGATTTTTTCATCTGTTTTGGCTGCTGATCTAGCACACGGAATTGAAGTTGTTGCTGTAGAAATGGTAGATTTGAACATTCTTGAAGTTCTAAAGAGAGATGTCAAATGTTCTTGTCATACAGGTGACCTTGCATTGGTAATGATTTTTCAAACAACATGGATGTTTCCAAAGCATTCTCTTTGAAATTATTTTTTTGTTTTCTTTTGACCTTCAGGGACTTTTTAGACTTTTGATACATTTTCAATTTAAAATTATAATAAATACATCATATACTTCATTAGTAAGATATATTAAAAAAATTTTCAAGACTTAAAGGTTTAATTTTCTGAGGTTACATAGGATAATGTGGTGTTTAGACACAAAAAACAGCCAAAGATCATATATAACCTTTATATATAATATAACTTTAACAGTAAGAAGTTCCGATGATAATTTGTGGACAGGCAGAATACATATATATTCCTTTCAGAGGGTTAATGTATTTTGAATATTATCATGAATCACGCTAAGAATAGATGGTCTTTTGATTGTTACTCTGGATGTGTGTAAAGTTTTGCCACACAGTCAGGAACCAAATATCTTGGAGGGGGCTGTAAGGCAGTTTTTCACAGGTTAGTCACTTTTCTGATTGCAATTCTGCTCCAAATATAGAAGCAGTAACCTAATATAGTTGTTGCATCCAGCAGAGAATTGGGTGATCAAGTTCTTCCCTTGGTACTGCCAGAGAACTGTCAGTGTAATCTCAACAATGCCTGTAACCCTTTCTAGGTTGGAGAATTTTTATCTGAAAACAGAGAAGAATGTTTGTCAGTTCTCTAAAGCGCTTTGCTTTAGTACTCAGATGACAAATATCCTATATAGTGGTTATAAAATTTTAGAACATATAAATAACCCCCCTCCCCAATTTCATTTTTGGAAGATCTACAGCAAAATGAAAAGTTAATTTTTTTTTTAAATTCTTTTTTGCTATTTTCTTTCTGGTGATGGAATTTTCTGCTTCACCACAAGAGCTTCCATGCTTGCTGTCATTTATGATATTTACAGGATTGTAGCCTGCTGTGACATACATATACACAACTACTTTACCATCATGAGTTTTAGGCATAATGCACTGTTATTGGACAAAACAAGATCTTGAATGTTGTCTGTCTTTAGTAAGATGACTTGTTTTATTATGAATGTTTGGTATTCATTTCTGGTTTAAATTCACTGTCAACATTTCTAATAGCAGAGAAATAGATGCTGTCCATGAAGAGTACAAGCAGAAACTGAGAGACCAGGAAGTTTTCCACAGAAAACAAATTCAACGGCAGCATATCTACGTTGAGGACTTAAAGCAGCAGATCCTGAGAGGACAGATCAGAGCAGAGCAGGAACTAGAAAATGACCAAGCACTGATCAACCAGCAGATCCAAGAAAGTGAGTACCAGCCTTATTTCCTCTCTCTTTTTTCCTTCCATTATTGCGCTTTCATCCCCTTGATGTTTTGTCCTAGTTATGCTTTATGTTATGAGTGAAATTTTTATTATGGCTTATCACAAGTTTTCTCTTAAAATTGCCTTTCCCTTGAGAACAGTTATTAAACTTTGATTAAAGGGCTTCCTTCGCCGTGACCCAGCAGTATTGTTTAATCAGCTCCGCAGGTCACTGCTGAGAGACAGCACCAGCACAGCTACTCCCCTGGGGCACTGAGCCTCTTGTCTCCCAAGCTGCTGCCCGTCCTCTCTCCCTGCAGCTTTCTCTGTTCGTGTCTGTGGTGCAACCCTGCTGGGTTGCAAGGTAGACCATGTCTGCTATTTGTGTTTTAAGCTTTTCTTGTGACATACCTATGCTTCATCCAATGAGTTGTTCTGGGAGACTGGAACTGAAATGACTGTGGTAGTTCCTACCATTAGCTTTCAGGGGAAACTGCTCTAACAATAACCAAGCAGCACTTCCAAGACAGCGATGTGTGTTGGTTGAGGTACTCCCTTTATGCATTTCATTGATGATGTCATCTGTAACAATAGAGACTGTTTTTACATGCTTCTAATGAATTTCACTCATTAGGAAAAATAGGGCCGTGGCATAAGACCTCAGCTCAAACTGAATTTTCTGTGGTTGCTATGTCTGTTTTAAACAATAAAAATAAGGAAAACACATCTGAGTATCAGTTGGGACACTAAAGTTCAAAGCTAAAATCCCAGCCTCAGTTAAGGGAGAGAGTTTCACTGACTTTTATATAGTCAGCATTTCCAACACCCTTGCCCTTTTATAGTATGAAGAAAAATGTGGGGAGACAGTCTGTGGTAGAAACTGAAGCGCGGCAAACTAATATTGAAAATAAGCTGTGGGTTTTATTAACCCTAAAGATGTTTAATTAGTGTTATTGCATTTTTCAGTGCTGAATTTGTTTTAGACCAAATCTGGATTTAAAGAAGAGAGGCATGGTTTGGTTAAAATAGGAGTTATTTCTAGGAAGTTCTAAGGTGTTATGCAAGAATATTAAAGGGTCAGTGATCAGATTTTGACCGGCAAATAGCTATGACAGAAGGTAAAGCCATGGCATATTTGGAGAGGTATTTTTTAGTGTCAGTGACTCTTGGCCCCCAGAGGTGCTGCTTTGTAGGTGGGGAGACATATTCAGCAAGAGAAGTTGGTGGAGTTGGGCTGCCCTTTAACAAGTTTATAGACTGAGTTGGGAACATTTTAAACCTTGAGAAGTTTTTGACCACTAAAATTGGATGGTTATAGTGTTCTGTAGTTTTTCTTCTAACGAATTATTTCATCCAGGTTTCTTGATAAGCAAAGTACACCTATTACAAAGGCACCATTCCCAGTTGGCAAAACCTGCTATTGGGTCCTGGAAGAAAATTTCTGTGTACTTTTGGAAGCTTCTCAGACCCAAACTTCTGCAGTCTGCTCTCTTTTAATTATGCAAGCCACAATGAAGAGGTTAAGGGGAAATTGAGGTGATGGGATGTAGTAGAAATGAACTTAGAATATGTAGATAGTACAAGAGAGGAGAGTTCCTCCAAAATATCTTCATTTTGTGGCTCTGTAGACTGCTCTGCTTCCATCTAGTTCTGCTGGTTTTGCTGTGTTCACACAAATCTTTGCCAGGCAGGGAGTTTTTGCCAGGCAAAAAAAATTCTGCACTTGGCAACCCACCAAAGTTCTCCACCTTTTCTGTGCCCTCTGTGTCTCAGCTCCTGACAGAGGCAAGTTTATGAGCAGAGATTAATTAGCATCTTAGAACTTGCAGCTCTGTTGCAGGGAAACTCTTATCTGTCAACTGTTCTACTCACTAGAAACCTGCTGAAGAGGACAGATCTGGAAATAAAGAGTTGAGAAAAAAGCTTTGTATGTGAAAGCTACAGATGTTATTAAGAAAAATAACTTAAATAATGACTGAAATGCTTCCCTTTTATCCCTAGAGTAACGATCGATTTAGAATTCCTACTTTTGTGCACGTGCTGTGTGCAGAGCTGCCAACATAAACAGGACAGGAGATTCATTGTGGTAGGATTCACTAATGAAGTATGCTTAACAAGATCAGTAGTCATCAAGCAAGTGATGCTGACAATGCCTGTGCACTGATCATTTCTTACATTAGGGAAACTTCTGCAGCCCAGAATTCCTCTCTTGCCACTCAGCTGTGCAGAGCTGCAGGTAGCCCTTATTCATCACATTGGACTTAAATACCTCTTAATTCCTAACCCCCTGAATAAGCATTGAAAGGCTGCTTATTCAGTAAAGCACTGCAGACTGAAGGTATGTCCAGCCAAAAAAGTGTTACTGCTTTTAAGATATAAGTGCTTTGAAAAGCTTTGGTCCTTTGAGAAATGATCTACTTCTCAAGGAACCTTGCCTGTGATTTTGACATTGCTTTTCCAGCTGAGGATATTTTTTTTGTTTGCTTTGTACAGCTGAATATGTGTATTTCTATAGCAGCATAAAAATGAACAAACTCTGCTTCATTAAGAGACCACATCCAAGCCATCAGGCACAATCTGGCAGTGGTGATCTCAGTAATCCCTTCTTTTGATCGTTACAGTTCACCATAGCTCAGATTGAAGCCAGTGCACTCTGAAAAACCTCTAAGCACATACCCTGCGTGGAATAAAGTAGTCTTGCATCTAGGGTTAAAAATAAATCAACCTGGTATTCTGTGTTCTCTACTGCTTCCCCATTGGCTGCAAAGATCAGGCTCTGAATACTTAGAGAAGACTAAGTTTGTAAGCAGAGGTAACATATTTTATTATCAAATTAGGTTAGTCAGTTGATTTGTGAGCATACTTAGCATTTATGAAATATGGGGGACATTAACAAAAGCAGAGAAGCTGACTCTCTCTGAAGTGGTGATTTTAATGAAAAGTACTCATCAACTGGTGGTATGAGCTTGTCTCTTTTGAATTATGTTTGTCCTGCTAACTAAAGGTTGTGTTGGACCTGCGTCCTTGCTGTGAGAGTATTTGATTCATTTCAAGTACATCATATGCTGAAGTGTTTCTGTACAAGATATCTGGGCTCCCATCAGGCTGTTCTGGCAAGTACTTGTTGAAGCAGCCGTAGTTGCAACAGGTAGTAAAATTTGTGGGGTTTGCTATACCTCTGCCAGGTGCCACACAGGGTGGTGTTACTTGGGAAGTTTCCATCTGATGGGCTTAGAGAGGCTGGAAGAACTGTCTGGCGGGTTCCTATACGGTGGCTTCCTTATAGCCTTGTCTTCAACCCACTTTGAAGGTTGCACGCCTGCAGGACTGGTAGCTGGCATTTGCCCCTGCAAATGAGATGCATCCCAAGTGGGGCATAGAGAGGTCTAGCCTTCAGGCTTGCAGAACTTGCCACCTATGAAGGCAAGCAGAAAAACTGCCATTTCCTGTGTTAAAGTTCCTTAGCATGAGTCCTTCTCCCTCATTTTCAGCATTCCTGGGTAAGTGAGAGAAACTAGCGTGCAGGTGGTTTTTCTTGGTTCAGTCAAGTTAAGGAGGAAAGGACAGGAACAAAAGGCACAAAGATAAATATTTATTTTAGAATAGTTGTAAAGCACTCAAATGCTGTGGTGAGAAGTGTATAATGCTTCAAGATTGCACAAGTGCTTATTTTTTCACTCAAAATGTAGGATTTCATTAGCTAAAGGCTGATTAATGTGTGCATGAAATTCTGTGTATTACATTAACACAGAGGCTCTGTTCAGCTCTGTGCAACTTCCTCTTCTAGTTCCCTTGTTAACTGCTCTCTGTGCACACACATTCATTCCCTAAGTAACATAGGTAAAGTTTAATGTGTAATTTCAGAATAATTAAAGCAGAAGTAGTAGCATATTTCACAGTCAAAAGCTAATGAAATTGTACTTGGCTACTGTGAATACATACCCTATGTCTTAAAAGTCCACTAATTGAACTTGAGCCTTTTAGTGCTTCCACTGTATTTTATCAAGAAGATTGAGGTGATGTTTGAGTGTAATCTTGGAGAAATTGAAATGTGTTCTTTTAGCTTACAAACAAGGTCTTGTCCACCAGCCTCTTCAGCTGTATCAGTCAAGCCTCTGCTTATATCTTGCAGTTGTTACCTGAGTCCTAATCCCAATGGAGAGGCTTTAGGTTATCAATAAAGTGCAGCAATGATACATTTTTCTCTAAATGGTTTGTCAGGCTCTGCTCTACATGCATAGAAATTCTGTTCTTAAGTGAACTCTCAAGGCTGATTAAATTAAGAAACAAGATAGTGAAGAGCAATGTTTTTCCTATGTTTTTACTTTCTTTCAATCTTTGTTTTGTTTACAGACCAGCAGTGGCTTATAAATGAGAATAAACGACTGGCTGCCCTTCAGCAACAGCAGAGGGAGTTTGCAGTGCAGACAGAGTCCAGGTTGTATGCAGAGGCTGAGGTGCAGAGTGCCATCGGGCTGGAAATCTGCCCTTCCCTACTACAGCAGAACAAGAAGAGGTTGGTGCAGCTGGAGCTCTTGCGAAGATACTCCTTAAAAAAGGCAGAAAGAAACATACGAAGGAAAAAGGTAAAATTCCAGCTGGAAAGGATAGTCAAGAAGCAGAAGTTATTGGAAGCCAAGCAAAACCTAGAGCAGCTGGAAGCTAGCTGCTGGCTCAATGAAGAGTGTGTGAAACAAGCCCAAATCCTAAACGAAAATACTGCTGTACGGTCCTCTTCAGACCACCACTTGCAAAAGAGAAGGAAGTCATTGGGTTCCAGTTCCTTGCAGCAGAGGCAGGATTCATTCTGTAACCCACATCTGCCCCAGGTACCCAGGTAAGATAACATCTGCCAATTCCTCTGCCTTTTCAAAAGTAATTTAAATTCAAGGCATTTTCAGTGGCCATCTATAATCCAGAATGCCTCCCAATGTACTAAAACAATCCCAAAATTTGCAATATCAGTGAATTTACTGTATTGTATCTCACACTGGAGCTCTTTGTCCTTTTTCCTAGGATTTGTACAGTGCATTCCCTGCTTAGCTCTTTGATGTGGTCTTTCACACTGATTTTTTTTACATTTGTCTTTCAAGCCTTTCTGCACTTTTTACCTTTTTGTGAATGCTTTCCAGAACTGGCTTAACTCTTGTTCTTACCTTGTTCAAACTCTTGGTAAATACTAATTTCTGTGTAATTTTATCTTGATAGGGTCAGACTCTTCCTTCAGAATATTTGTATGATTGGAGTGATTCTGGATTCTACTTTAATCCGGCCTTTCTCAAGCTAAATAAGCATCTCTAGGCAATGCTAAAAAGTTGGGGTGCTAGGGAGTCTGTCATGGTCCCGGAGGCAGCAAGTAGCTAAACCCTGCTAAGCAGAGTTCTGTGACTTAGAGCCATCCTTTATTTTTAACTAATATTTGCAGCTACTTCAGCTTAGCGACTGAATACCAAGCTATAGCACATAGCATCGAGCTGTTTCAGGATATCCAGGGGACTGTATGATTACTGACAGAATTATTATTTTTTACTTATTTATTCTCTGCTCAAATTTGCTTTTGAAAGGCATGAAAATTGTTGCTTTGTTTCTTCTTTATTTCCACAGCTTTTTGTTGAAGAGGGAGACTGTCGCAAAGTTATCTACCTCACCAAATACTGATCAATGCTGTGAAGGCAATACAACAGGGACGTTGTCATCTGAAGACTATCTTTACAGAAGAGGTAAAGACGTTTCTGAGAGTGATGACCTTAATGATGAAGAAGGGATCTCCTTTTCAGTCCGGAGGCAGCTAACTGAAAAACAAAAACCATCTTCATTTGGAAATAAAAAAGGAGCAGAAAAAGATTCTAATGATTCAGCTATCATGGCTTATATCAATAAAAACGATCAGAACATTGAAAAGTTGGATGACAACCCAGGGCAAGCTGGATCTCAAAAACAGACCTCTAAAGGCTCCCCTCCTGATCTTTCTAAGGAGAAAGAGGAGCCTGAAACCTTTATTACAGGGACAAGAATGACAAAAGCAAAGGTGCTAGGAAATTTAAATCAGCCTGCAAGTAGCAATCTAGAAAAAAATAGAGCTCAGGTATCCAATAAAAAGACTAGAATTGATATCAATGGAAAAGGCCACAGGTCTTCTCCAGAAAACTTTCCTAAAGAAATGAAGAAAACAGTGTATGGAAACCCACCATCAGCGCATCTAAACCAAACAGCCAAGAACTGGAAAAGAGAGCCCAACTCAGCCTTGCCAAGTCATGAGACATCATCAGGGGAACAGCAAGAATTTCTGATGGTGGCAACATCAGTAGGAAATCTCTCTAAGATCAACACACATGCACCACTCTCTTACGTTGAAAAAAAGTGGCACAGTGCAGAGTTGCTAAGTTCTGGCGTGTCCAAAACCACCACAGATATGCTGGGGAACTGGCAAGAGGATGATGAAAATGAGATTTCTGATACTGATAGTTGCTATTCTGTAGATTCTCTCTCCTGTGCTTATGCAAAAGGTTTCACAGAGAAACTGAAACAAGAAGATTTTGACAGAAATAAATGTCTTGCCAAACCAGAAGATTCTGAGAGTGATGACAGTCAAATGTCACAAGACTCTCTGGTAGAAAAGGAAAATAAAGGCAAAAAGCAAAATAAAAGCCAGTCTCACAAGTCAAAGGCCCACCATGAGCCAGCTAAGCTTTACAAAAGCAGAACTGATCACCATATTTCATCTTCGGTGACATCATATGCATCTCATATGAGGCTGGGAAAGCCTGAAAGAAGCTTCTCTCTGGACAGCTTAGCTGATGGAGAAGAGATGCCAGCAGAAGATCCAGTAGAAGAATCCAAATCTGATTCATCTGATGAAGTGCCGGCAGAGATTTTCTGGAAGTTACAAACTCCTAGATCACTGACTATACAAGCTGAGGAAGACCATGAGTCCAAGACCTGCAACAGAGATACAGAAGAGACAAATTATGACCTCAAGCTGAGCAGTTCCTTTTATTTGGAGACTAAACCACAGCCTGCTTCCAGTAATGCCTGCAGGCAATTGCTGAAGGGGACAAAAGTCTCCTTTGTAGAACAAGAAAGGTCTCTTGACGGAAGACTGTATTATGCAAGTGGAAATCCTTTGCTTACTAGTGATGCTTGGTCTTCCTGTGACTCAAAGGTTGACATCAGTAGCCCCAGAATAAGAGCACCTCCTTCCCATGAAAATCTGGAATTTCAAGAAGCTCATCTGGGCTCTTTGAGCAAACCAAAGCTTTGGCTGAAGAAAGATGATCTAAAGCAGTCAGCTGCTGAAGTTGCTTTTGTTTCTGGCTCTAAGCAGATACATAGCATTACTCATTTATCACATCATATAAACAAAATAAACACAGTTTTCTCCTCTGACACATCAGAAGTACCTTTACCTGAAACAACAACTGCAAGCAGAGTTTCTGAGAGTGGATCATTAAATAAGATTCTTAAGGAATGGACAAACTCTGATGGAAATTCTTCCTTGGAATCTGAAGATGCAACGTCCTCATTTGTTAGCTCCGTAGGACCAAGCTCCTCTTTTGTTCCTATTTCAGCAAAGCATGATTATTATGAATATTCAAGGTCAAATTGTCCTGAACAAGAACAACTGAGTAAATTATCTACTTACAGGTCTACCACTGAATGCACACAAACATTCAGCTGTTTGGAAAGCACCTCCACCACAGCTGGCTTGTCATTGATATCTAGGAAACTGGAGGGTTCTCTCCCCACGACTCATCCAGAGCTGCCAAAAGAACACACTCTGAAAAAAACACATTTTACTTCTGTGTTGCCTGTGCACGTTTTGGAGCAGAGAAATGGCTGTGTAGACGCAGAGTTAGAAGATGATTTCTTCAGAACTTTTGAAAAAGATGACCTCGATGATGACTACAGTAACTTGATGACAAAATCAAGTATGACAGATTCAGGCAGTGGAAGTGCATCTGTCAGTGCGCCTGCTGCTGAATCTTCTACAGGATTTGCTCATAACAGGACCTCAACACAGATATCTGCAGTAAAACAAGTCCAATTTGGAAACCATGGGCAGCTTTTTCCAAGAAGGGAAATACCAACATGCTGTGATGAAGGTTTCTTTCTCAATGACTTAACCAATAAGAACTGTTCTGTGGTAAGCAGTTATGAGCTTCAGCCATTGGCTGGACAAGAAGAAGAATCAGCTGTTAAAGTAGGTCTCCTCAGATTTGGGGAGAGTAATTTGGAAACAATGCAAGAAATGGATTATGAACAAATATCTGCAGATGAAATAACAACAGAGACGGATTTTTCCTCCCAGGAGATAACATATCGATGTAACCCTTTAGGTGCTGCTCACAGTGCAAGTTATGACCAATCTGCAACACCAATAGAGATGTCTCAAGAAGACATTATCTGCATGGAAACAAGCACAGATAGCTTGGCAGAGATTGCATCAGAGGAGCCTTCATTCAGTGATAATGAAGAATACGAACCAAAGGCTGAAGACTTGTCTTCACTGAATCATTATGAATTCAAAAGCAAACCTGTTTCAAAAAATTACTCCCACGAGTGTGCTCTAGCAGACAGTCAGGCAGGTCGCTTACCCCAACAAATTTCAGAAAATTCTCCATTATGTATTGATAACATAAGAGAAGAAAGCAGTGAAAGTAAGGAACACAACGTCTTGAATTCTCGGGCTGTAGTTCAGAAAGAATTTTCATCCAAATATGAAAACTTAGTGGTAAATGAAGTTAGTTATCTCGTAGTGAATGCAAATGGGAAAGACACTGAGTCCTTCCCTGCTGCTATTTGTGAGAGTACAACTGATTTTCTCCCAGAATCCAATTCAAGCCTATTCTACCAAGCTTCAACAAAAGCTAATCTTTTTCAAAGTGCATCTGAGACTGAAAATTATGGTAAACTATTGGAGCATTTCACAATAATGAAAGGAGATTGCGATGCTACCTCTAATCTTACTGTGGAAGTCAGCGCCACAGAAAGTTGTTCTGCTGTACATTCTGGCTGCCTTTGCACAACGTGCTCTTCAAAATCAACAGGGCAGAAAAACAGTACGCAGAAGTTGACCAACGCTTCTGTGGAATTTGATGCAGCCATTGCCCTGGAGGGAGAAACACAGAACAAATGTTTACTTGAATCAAGAGAAGAGAAAGAAGCCTTTTTTGAAAGTGATTGCCCAGAGGATACCTTGCTTGTTGAAGATGATGTGAACTCAGAGTCAGGCAGAGTATTTGACTATAACACAAATACATCAGCTACTGTTACTCAAGAGGAGAGTCCCTTTGTAAATAAGGAATCCAAGTTTGTAGGAGACCTGGAAGCCAATCCAGAGGAAACTATGGTTCCTTATGAGAAGACAAATGCAAACCCTGGTGAAGAAATAACAAAATTAATCAACTTAGAAAAAAATGCATTGGAAATTAAATCCAGACAGATTGAAAGTTTATCTGACTACCCAGTAGCCAAAGTTCAAAGTGTAACTGAGGACAGGAGTGGAGAGGATTTTAAAGACGTTGGTCTGTCTGAGAATCCAAAGAAAGCTTGTGAAGTTCAGTGTGAGTTTTATACAAATCTGTGCCTGACACGTGAAGAGGTGGAGAAGGATGAACTGCAGGAACCCAGCACCACAGCAGAACGCACTCAGGAATCAAAAGTGCTCGTGCGTTCTGGCAGCCCACTTGAAACAAGCAGCTTTTGCCAAAAAGAAAAAACCGAGAAAGTAGAAATAGGTGTTTACTCACCGGAGTTTTCTTTTGTTCCCAAAACCAGTCCTTCAGCGGTGTGTTCCCACACAGCAGGTATTACTCAGAATACTTCACGCTTCATTGATACTTGTGAGGGGCTTTTACAGATGAGCAGACCAATGGAAAATGTGTTTAATACAGAGGATGTGGCTGCAACGGTACTAATCACAAGTAGGCAAGGAAATACTTTAGCAAAACCTGAAAATGAAGGACAAGTAAATTCTAGCAGTTTAATTGAGCACTGTCCCCCAAACTGTTTGCCCCAGGAAGACAAGGTTAATCAATTTGAAGTGACTGGGAGTGAAGAACAAATTGTCATGACAAACACTGAGGGGCTGATGATCACGAGGCAAGAAGTCATACGCACAGATGAAAATGTGTTATTTACTGAAGAGTCTCCAGCTCTGCATCAGATGTATTGTGAGAGAGATGACAAAGAGGAAATTCTAAATCAATTCAGGATCCCTGAAAGATACCTGACAGCTTCAGGACTAGAACAGAATATACTGTTAGAAGATGATTCAAGATACCATGATCCTACAGAAATGAGTGAAGCTGGTGGCTCAGTGGACTCTGTTACAGATACAAGAAGTGCAGTCATGAAAGATATTGATGCATATGAATATTCAGCTGATGATAGTACAGGTATTGACCAATATAGAATTGAACAAGAACTTAAAAGTCCCCGCATTAAAGAGGACAGCCACATGTATATGAGTTGCTCTATGCGATATCCTGAGCATGGCCCTTCAGAAAACTTGAATGTAAGTACCATTAGAAAAAGACCTGATATTTTTCAATTGGATGTAGTAGACTCCAGAGTTGAGGAGGAGAAAGAGCATTTGATGAATCTTGTACAAATGGCCAAAACAGATGAAGAAAAGCAGATGTTTGTAGAAAACACAGAGGAGGTAGAACTGATCGTTTTACAAAGCCTGAATGAGCTATTCCCTGAAGACAAAGACAGCTGCCAAATGACACGTGATGACAGCAGATTAAATGAAATCCTAAGAGAAAGCCAGTGGGTGTCTACCAGCTTTTCTAGAAGTAATGAAGATACCAGTGAGCAACAGAATCCACCAGCAACACTGAAGCCTACTGGAAAAATCCAAGAAGGTTCACTTAAAGACTCCCCATGCCAGACTGTAAATCACCTTGTATATCTTGGAGCAAGTGATGATTCCCATCTTGTTCAAGATGTTACCACTGCATTGAAAGGACATACAAAACCATCTAACAGCAGTGCTGGAACTGGAGCTGTTCTGCCTTACTATGAAACATTAATGGAGAGTGATGTCTGTGTTGGCATGCCTGTTACAGCCAACAAAACGGGGCGAGAAGACACACATCTTCCTGATAAAAAGCAAAGTAAGAATGTAGCTTTTCTGCAAGCCAAGACCACACAGGACAGGCAGGAGGATGAATCCTTTGTATTTAACAATGCACCTGATTGTGCTGTATCTGGGCAAGCTGTCAATGAGAACAGCTCTACCACTCCCTGCAGTGCAGATGGTTCTGAGTCTGAAACTGTTGTTCTTCAGCAAGGGGCCAAAGGAAATTCATTTTCCTTGGAAAAATTAGATTCTTCTGAAGATACAATTCAGGATCTTAACAATGCTCATGAAGAATGCAGGGTGGATTTAATGGTTAATAAACTACCAAAAGACAGCCTTAATTTCATAGAAGATACAGCTCAAGAGGAAAAGGGTACCATTGTGTCTGATTCACTGCCCTTGGATAATTCAAACCTTTCTTCTTTAGAGAAAGAAGTGATGGAAGATATAGGGAGGGGAAAACTGCATTCTAAACTAGAAATCTCTTCACAAAAAACATTTCACAATGTTAATACAACTCAGAAAGTATTTCACTCAGGGAGTTTATCACAGTATGATGAGACGGAGAAATTTTTAAGTACAAGCTATACTATAACAAACAGTACAAATGAAAATGCAAAGTTTCCTGGTGTGGCTGGATATCAGTGTGAGCCTGGAGAAAAACAGGGACACAAGACTTCTGAAGAGTGCTGCTTAGACCAGCCAGGCAGCATTGTTTCTGAGAGTGCTTCAACCCTTTCAGAAGGCCTGGACAAGTCTCCATGGGAAAATCCACATTATGATAAAGAGTTTCTACATTATAATAGAACCTTGGACACCTCTGAATGTCCTCCTGGTCTCCTGAATCCTCCAACATCATCTGCAGATGTTTTCATTGCCAGCAGTGGAGACAAAGGTAAAAACGATGCTGTTCTCTCTGAAGAAACAAAATACTTTGAAAGTGAATCAACTGGT
Organism: Calidris pugnax; assembly: GCF_001431845.1. Classification (NCBI taxonomy): domain Eukaryota; kingdom Metazoa; phylum Chordata; class Aves; order Charadriiformes; family Scolopacidae; genus Calidris; species Calidris pugnax. Next base: position 5,868,622 of record NW_015090921.1, read on the forward strand.
TTAAGTGTATTTGTGACTTTTCCTGATGTTTCTGAAAAAGTAGCTGAAAGGAAAAATAGTTCTGCAGTTGCAGAAGCCACGTATACTCAGAATAATAAATTCCTTGGAAAAGTTGCAGAAGCAGATCAAAAGGAGAAAATAATTCAAGGTTCTTTCCAGGATTGTAATGACATAACAGAAAATGATGTTCATGAGTACTCGGAACACTACAGTAACACTTCTAGTGTGACTGTACCACAGTCAGACTCACTCACTTTTCAGAGCCAAGGACAGACTGGCAGTAAAGAATCAAAGTCTTTTCCATCCTACTTTGCAGAAGATGCTCCAACTGATACACCATTTCAAAGCTCCAAGAACTTCAGTCCTTTTGACACTTCTTGTTTACTTGATGACTCAAAGCCTCTAATGTTTAGTCAGCTTGAGGACTCACTTCAAGACACTTTTTTGACTGAACAACTGTCCTCCAGTTCTGCATGTGTTAGTCATCCATCCTTAACACCACTTTCAGAATCTTCTTTAACTGCAGATACAGGCCCTGGTGAAACTGGTCCATACGATATTTCACATACAGATATGTTGAAACATTCTCCATTTGCTGCTTTGCAAATACAAGACACTCAGTCTGATAAGGCCGTGGTATTCGATGAGCCGATACACGCTTCAGGAAGTATTTTACTTTCTCTTGCAAAAGAAAACAGGCATTGTCCAGTATCAGACACAGACTGTACTTCATATGAAAATTCTGCTGTAGTTGGGGAACCTGCATATGGAAGTAATCCTAAAAAATTTGACAATGTTATAAAAGCTGGTCAGCATCACTGGGCTAAAGTTCCACCCCAAGAAGCTTGCACAGAGCACATAGAGAAAGTACTAAAGGATAACTCTCTTTTATTACCATCATTACCTTTTTGGGATACTGGACGGGCAATTCTTGTTAAAGAGAGACAAATGAGAAAAACACTTAACAGAAATGAGGAAGAACTGCATTCAAATACTGAGGCTGAACATTTTGCAGTAAAGACAGAGCAGAGAAAAACATCAGTCAGAGAACCTGATGAAAAGCAAACTAATGTACCCTCAAATTCTGCAAACGAATTAATAGGCTCAGAAGTTACAGTGTTGGAAAATCTGTGTCCAGGAGATGCTGGTGTGGATCCTGAACACACCTGCAATTCATTTAGTCCAACATATCCCTCATACAGCAGAAGCACCGATCCCAAACGACTGTATCGCACTGTCTTGGCGTTTGAAAAAAACCCTGCAGATCTGCAAGATAATTGTCAGTATGTGCCTACAGATGAGCAGATGGAACAGGTGCCAGATAGAACAAATACAGATGGCAAAAAAGAGATTTTACTTTGCAAAAGTAGTACAGGTTCAAGCGTTGATAGTCCTGATGATGATGATGCAAACAATTGTTCAACAACAGAAGACGCTATAATGAGGAATAAGTCTCTGAAATCAGAAAGACTAAAGTTTTCTGAAATGAATAATGAAAGCACCTCTGTGAAGTTTTCACCAGAAAACCAATATTTGCCCCCTCAAGAATCCCAATTAGTGCAATTCAGGAACAAGAGATCATATTCTTCTACACGGAGTACAAAGAGCTGTAAACAAAGTGAACAGAGACCTTATTTACAAAGTCACAGACTGTCAGCCCCAGCTATTGCTGTCTTCTCTGATACAGAATATGCTTTGGAAGCTTCATCTCAGGCAGATCCTTTGTTATATTCTGCATCTAAATCACTACAAGATTTAAATATGAGTGTAGAGCCTCCATCACCAACTGAAGACGATCTTCATGGAACTGCAGGATTTTCAAAGCAGGAATCACAGAACTTCCTACAGGTTAAATCTAAACCCAGATTTCAGCAGAGAATGGCACAAACCAAGAAGCTTGCAAACTGCGATCCCAAAAATTTACAGAATTTTGCAGCAGGAACCCAAAGCAGCCAGTCTTTAAACGACTGTACTACTCAATCTCCATCATCCTCACTGCACGCAGCCCACAGCTCTGGGGGTGCAGAAGCAAATGTTGATTTAAAGAGTAGTTCTGTAACTCAGTGTAGCGAAGGCAAAGTTGAAGAAGCAAGATGCCAGCCAGAAACAGATTTATTTTTGCATGACAATAAAGATACAATGCATTTTAGTTCAAGTGATATCAATCCATATATTCATCCATGGCAACGAGATGGATCATGCAAGATTGGCTGGAAACAGTATGTTTTTGGAAGTGCAAGTGATGTCTCTTGCAATCAAATTCCTGTACACCTGGAAAATCGTAAAGTTACCAGGTGTTCCAGTGTAGACAATGGAATGAACTCTCAAAATTCTCCTTTTCATTCTCATCTCAGTTCGTATGCTACAGCAAAAGTTTTATCGAGCACTTTAAGCAGCATTGAAGGTCTTCAAGGATGGGACAATGTCAAACAAGACTTTCAACCTGCGTACTCAAGTGACAGTACTAAGCAGTATAGCAACGTGTCCAGCGAAACATTAGAAACTAATCCAGAAAATAACACTGCTGAATTTGAGAATCCTTCTGCACAACCTGGTAACTCTTCAATGCAGGTTGATGAAATTGTACTGTTATACCCTTCTGAGTCTGAAAGGTCTTCCAAAAAACTACCAGGGCTTACATGTGAGCAGGGAACACAAACAGCAACTACAGGAAGGTGTAAGAGGCAGAGAAGACGTCAAAGAAGCTATACGGATGTTTCTGCAAGAAAGCAGGAAACAAACAGAGATCTGTTTCATCAACCTTCTTGGACAAGCATGGAGAACCTGTCCATGCATCTGTCACAGCTTCTTCAGAATACTTCTGAGCTTTTGGGAAACCTCTCCCAACAGAGCATTATAGACAGTGAGCAGAATGCCAAAATCAACCAAAGAGGAACTGAAGAGGCTGTAAAGACCACTAGATCAGATAGCTGCACTCAGACTACAGCAGATGTAGGCACTCAGACAGAGGTTTTGGAAGAACCTCAAAGGAAGCAGGAAGAAAAACAAGTGGAGGCAAAAATGGAAAATGAATTGAGGGCAGCTCAGGCAGTAAACATGGATTGGAAAGGGAGAGGTGCAGAGGCAGTAGGTAAGATTCCCAAAAGGAAAGAGGAAACACTCTCTCTTGAAGAAAGAACACAAGAAGGAACAGGGATGAGAAATCTGGGCAATTCTGACTTCTATGACAGTCTTGACAGCATTTTGGAAGACTCCTTTATGCGTCTGCCTCGCTTACCCAGAACCTCTGCTCCTGTCTTAGATTTTCAAAAAACATCATTAAATGCGCAGCAAAATGCTGCTTTTGGTAATACCAGAGTTTCATCTGTCACATCATCTTCACTGAGCTCAGGGCAAGATGGTTCTTCGTGCACTGTAGTCAGCAGCCCTACTGACAGCACCTCTCAATCTCCAGCGTCTTACGCTCAGGATAAAAGAAGTGTCACTGACCTAGAGGTTCCAGCAGAAAGAAAATTTAGTTACAAAAACACCCTGCTGGTCGATAGGGCCTCTTCCCCTATCCTTACTCTCAGTGCTAGTCCCAGCAGCCAGAGTGCTTTCAGCAGGTCTGCCTGCCCTCTTAAGGAACCTCTTGGATATTCCAGTGATGTTTCAAGTCCCCTTCATGGCCAGAGACAGCAGAGGACAGGCCTGCAGCCCAGCCTCCAACCTCACGTGGACAATTTTTCACAGACAGAAACAGACAGCGAGTCGAGCTCCTCTAAAGGCAACAAGGGCATAAGAAAGAAATCCACCAGCTTTGCAGAGAAGAAAGCAGCCAAAGAGCTTTTGGGACAGGATGGTTCAAAAGACTTGGAACAGCAGCAGAGTCTGATGGTTGACACCCACACTACCATTTGTGCAAAGCGACTGTATCGCTCCAGTAGTGTGATGGAGGTGTCGGGCCACAGGCAGGTTTTAACAGGTGATCTCGGGGACCGCAGCCCACTGGCACGTCCTCTTCGTTCCATGTATGTCACGAGGGGAGGAAGAGGTTCTTCAGCTGGAATTGGACATGAAAAATATGTTGGTAATTCTGATACTGCTTTGATTCGTAACTACTCACCTCCAAATGCCGAGTTACTTTTTAATCAGAAAATTAGTGCCACTTGTTCAAGTAAGACAAATGCTGGTGCCTCCTCAGAACCTCTGGTAGAAGCATCTTCTCTACAATTCCATGATTTCTTCTGGAAAAATGAAACCAGCTACCCTCCCCTGCTCTCTGATGCGAGCGATGCGCGCGATGCGCAGACGTCCTTCCGGGATGAAAACACGGATTCTGTGACTGAGAGTGAATGTGACACTGAAATTCCTCTCAACACAAGTACTGCTTTTGCAAAGCCCTACAGGCCTCGGAGCTACAGTCTCCGTGACTTACCCCTACACAACAAATTCAGCAACTGGTGTGGTGTTCGGGGCAGCCCTTCTCCTTCCTTACTCAGCTTGAGCGGCAGCGTGACCGATCTCCGCGGCCAGGCAGAAAGGACAGCTCGAGGCACGAGAGGAACAGAAATGGAGGGGAAACCCCAGCTTTCTGACAGCAGGAGCAGAGAGATCGAGCGACTTCAGAGAGAGCGAGCTCAGATCATGTCTGGCCTCCACCTGGACCTGCACCAGCATCCCCTCACCGTGGAACTGACTGAAGCCAAGCTCAACCACGGCATCGGGGAAACGGACGCCCTGCTGAGGGTCCTTCAGAGCGGGGCTGCAGATGACCTGGGGGCGATTCCGGTGAAGCAGCAGCTTTATGAAAGGTAAATTACTTAAAGTAGTGTTGGGTTGAGTATTTTGTGTAAGCTTCCTGCAGCATAAATAACATTTAGTAATGAGCGCTTAATCACTTAGTCACACCGAGTCAACTATATGTGAAGAGATATAGTATTAAGCTTATTTTACGTACAGTTAAGTAATTCATTTAAGACAGTTTTGGGGTTACTGCAAGAAAATAGAGAAAACTATAAGATTCATTGTTACCTCACTTAACATTGCTAGCAGCTAGGAGAGAGATCGTGGGTATCTGGTGATTATGGGAATATGTTTCATTGGTTTATTGCGATGTAAAAATAATTTATATGGGAATCTCATATCTCATTCAGGCTTCTGTGAATAGATGCTGCTGCATGAATATGCAAAAACGATTTTTAAAACCCCATAAATATACAAAATAAGTTACGAAAAAATCAAGATCCTAGATTCTTGCAGTTGGATTATGGAACTCATTTTAGGAAGCTGTTGCAACTAAAAAAATTAGAGAATAATTACATTATTCTCTGTCCTCAATTTACCTCTCAGCCATTACAAGCAGTAACCAAGACCGTCTTAGCATTTCCTGCTATTAAAAAATCAGAGTTCTAGAATATCTGCATCATCTGTCAGGATATGGCCAAATGGATATTTGCAAGGGCAGCGTATGGTATTAGATTCCTATAAATTTTATATTACAAAGCTAATAAATATTTAAGTCTTTTAAAAAATGAGAAAATGTAACTTTGCAGGGTGTATTTTGTCAGTCTAATCCTGTTTCCCTGGCAGACACATGAAGACTATTGAAACTTTGAGGAAGGAAAGAGAGAAAAGGCTGCAAAGATACCAAAGAAGTCGAAGTCTGAGTCCTCAAAAGCATTTGAGTCTGTTGCAGATGGATGCAAGTCAGAGGGATCTGGATCTGCCCAGCAGACGCCGAGAGTATCTGCAACAGCTGAGAAGGGATGTGGTGGAAAATACCAGGTGGGGCATCAGAAACCTCTCTTCTGCCCTGATGCACGTTGGCAGTGCTCACAGTGGGTGCACGTTAAATAGTTCTTACCAGCAGCTGATACTTCTGTGGCAGAATTCTTCTTCTCAATACAGGAGTGTTAAACTTTGGGGTAGAAAGTGCTTTCAAGAAAAATGTGTGCCTGATTTTAGAAAACATTCATTAAAATCTTCCATCTAGTTTATTTCAGTCCATAACAAATGTCTAATTTATTTTATGCATATGATGTATGGGGAGAGCCAAGTATTTAGACCTAAGTCATTATAGACGAATCTGTCTTCTTAGTCCTTCACTAACTTAAAAGCCCCATGAAATAGTTAAGTTTCATGTTTAATATCAAAAAAGTTCTGCAGCTCTTCACCATTTAGAATTTGAATCTCTCATCCCTCACCGTATCTTCAGCAGGAGACAATTATTTTCCCAACACAATTATTTTGCATGCAATATGACGAAGAGGTAACCTTAGATCATATGGAGACCTGACTTAGAAACCAATTAAATTGTTGGTGTAATCTAAGTGCTAAACTGGACTTGCAATCTGAATAATTTTCCAAGGTTGCTGGCCATGCAGCCTTTAGTGAGCCAAGAGAAGCTTTTTGGAGGCTAATGGGGTGGGTTTTAATTGCTTTTCTGGCAAGTTTTCCTGTTCTGTTGTGGTATTTTGCCAGGTGACCTGACTTAAAGTAATTATGTGTGTTTTCCCCCACTCATGTGCACTTAGAGTTCAAGAACCAAAAAGAAGAAGCATTCAGCATCCTTCAGACATTGAACTGCTGCTCCGAGACTACCAGAGGGCACGGGAGGAAACCAAAACTGAAATTGCACGAGCCAGGGACAAACTCCGGGAGAGAGCTGAGCAAGAGAAAAGGCGTATTCGGGAGCAGATATTTTCTCAGTTACAGAAGGTGAGCATTACAGCAGGAACTGTTTACATTATTCAGATCTATGTGTTTTTTTAAGAGAAACTTTTCCATAGCTAAGAATTCTCCTGTTTGATGCACATTAGTGTAGAAAAAAGCAAAGAATTAAATGCAAATTTGTGGTTAAAAAACCCTCAGTAATACTGAACTGATACTGCTCGTGCTTCTGAACTACATCTTTCTGAAGCCACGTTTTATGTACAAGAAACTCCTGGTGTTTTCTTATTGGGTGAAGCTTACACAGCCATCCCGTGGGGCATCTGCCCAGTCTAGGGAAGAGTCCTGAATTTACTTTAGTATGTATATAAACACAAAGGCCTTTATGCTTTTCTTTTTTCTATTTCTCTTTTTATATTTTCCTCTGGGTGTGTATTTGTCCTGTATTTTTTTTTTCTCATTGTTGTTACCCATCGTGCCCAGCCCAAGCACGTGCATTATTTCTCCCAGAAGCGAGGACAGTACCTCATTAGGATGTGGCTGTTCTGCCCCATTTCTGACTATATTTTTAGGCAGTAACTTTTTTCACTGCCTGACAATGCAGCTACAATGCCAGCCACAGCCCTCCCCTCCTCATACCTGTGTATCTGCTACAAAATGTGGTGAATGCTCATTTCATTGCTCTGCACCCCTTAAGGCACCTTGAATTCAGGCACCTCCCCTGGATGACTGGATCTTACCACATCTGCTGCCATATTTTTCTTGTCAAATGTAGACATACTTCACCTGAGTTGGAAATCTAAATTGAGAACTGCCTGTGGAAGTATAAATAATCCAGAAGTTCTTGGTATTTTCTTATTATGCAATTTTTATTTCATCTTCTGGGCTGACATTGAGTAATTGCCTTGGTTAAAGTAAAACCTTCAGTCTTCAGTGAGGCGTAGGCAAAGAGTGACACATGGGAGTGAAAGCAGATATTTCTTTCCCCTTAAAGACATCCTAGCATTGGTTTGAAATCCTGGACTCTCATGTGTGAGGAACAGCAGAAGCTGCATTTTCCCAGACTGTCAGGGTTGAGAAGGTGCTTTGCTCTATGGTTTAAGTAATCTTAGTCTTTCAAATGACCCTGCTTATTTACTACTTCCTGTACAGCAACAGCTTTTGTCCTGACAACCCTTCCTGAACAAAAATTGGACGACTTTATAGTATTCCTCTTTCACCTTTCATGGCTGTCAGTGATTGGGCTGGCTGTTGTGGAGGGGGGTCTGTGTGGGGTTGTTGTTTGTAACACTCTGGTACCTATTCCAGGAAGAAGCCAGGCTGAAGACTCTGGCCAGTACGAGCACTTTGTGTACGGGCTCCAGCCTCAGCCTCTCCTCTGGCCCAACGTCTGGCTACAACAGCAGCAATGCTGCTACCTACACTGCCAGCAACCCCAGCCAGGAGGGACAGGTGAGAAACAACCCCCGGGACTGAGTCTCCTGATGCTTCACCAGTAACAGATAATGTGAGAACAGACACCCGTTTTGGGATGGTTCATGTTGTGTCACAGCTATCGAGGACAGGTTTGTGTCACTAGTGCACAGACAGGTGACACGGGGTGGAGGGAGTGTTACCGTGTAATTGCAAAGGACAATGACACGTATTTTTCTGAGTGGTGGTTTATTTTGTGTCCAGTTTTGGGCTCCCTACCACTAAAAAAGACATTGAGGTGCTGGAGCGGGTCCAGAGAAGAGCAACAAAGATGGTGAGGGGTCTGGAGAGTAAGTCTTATGAGGAGAGGCTGAGGGAGCTGGGGTTGTTCAGCCTGGAGAAGAGGAGGCTGAGGGGAGACCTTATTGCTCTCTACAGCTACCTGAAAGGAGGGTGTAGAGAGATGGGGGTCGGTCTCTTCTCCCAAATCACAGGTGACAGGACTAGAAGTGGCCTCAAGTTACGCCAGGGGAGGTTCAAGCTGGATATTAGGAAACATTTTTTCACTGACAGGATTAGCAAGCATTGGAATGGGCTGCCCAGGGAGGTGGTTGAGGCACCATCCCTGGAGGTGTTCAAAAGACAGGTTGATGTAGTGCTGGGAGGTATGGTTTAGTGATGGTGATGCTTCTTGCTTGTTGTGTGGGTGTTTATTTTTGTCAAAATTAGGTTGACGGTTGGACAAGATGATCTTTAAGGTCCCTTCCAACCTAGAAGATTCTGTGATTCTGTGATTTTAAACTCATAAAACCCCGACAGTGTTACTATTGTCAGTAATGCCACTATCTGTCAAATGTTATAGAAATAATAAGCCTTTTCTTGTGATAAACCAGAACCTGATATTCTCAGTGTGCTTCCCTCAGCGATGCATACATTGACTTAAGAGTTTGTGTGTGTGAACATGAACTTCCCTGAAGTTACTTTTTGGCGTATGCACCAAAACTCCCACTTGGTTTGCTGTATTTCTCAAGTCAAGGTATAATTTCATAACCAGGGGAAAGGCAAAGGGAGGTACCTTATCATAAAGAAAAGCTCCCAACTAATAATCCACTTGCTATGTAACATAATTTATTTTTCCCGGTTCATGCCAAAAGCTTCCACTTCTGTTCTTTCTTAAACCAGGTTTCTTCTGGAAATTCTTTGTTTTCAAGAGATACAAGAGGTCGTTCAGCTGTTAGAAATAGTCAGCTTTATTTGTTAGAGCAACTGCAAAAGGATTCAACATTTGGTAAGTAAAACATACGTTGGCTTATGTTTGAGTTGTATTCCGAAACCTAATGAGATGTGTCGTTTATGCAAATCAAAATTTTATTTGAGGATGTCCCTACCATTACAGGACTGCAGAAAAATAATGCCAACCAGTAGCCAGGGGTTGCTTAGAATGTCTTGAAAAAGTAAATGGTGATTTAGGATACTGTTTTGAGTGAACCAAGGCAGCATGTGGGGGGCTAAAGCTGCAGCAAGTACAGGATTGTACCTGCAGGTTCTTACTTTTATCCTCAAGACTGGTGTCACCTGTTAAATCTTTAAGTTATTTTATTAGCTTATATGTGGTAATAGCTGTTAAACTTGAGTAATGCAAGATGTAACAGCAGTGCAATTACCAATACATGGATTGTCTAGACAAGGGATGGTATCTCCTTCGTTTCTTCATCAGGATCAGGCGGATGGGGTGCTCCAATGGAAGGTGTAAGTCCCTACAACTGCACAATAGCAGTGGGTTTCCTTTTTATTTATTCCCCTACGGCTTTTTTTTGTTTGTTTCCTGCAGAAGCCAGCAGAATTCAGCCACCCCTTCCTTCCAGTAGCATCAGCTGCAGGTTCACTCATGGATTAACTATTTCCGTCAGCTCCTCTTCAACAAAAGGATACCAGGATTTGTCCAAGCACATCCTGGCTAATGCTACCACTGAGGTCGGTAAATAAGCACCATTTTCACTTATTCCTGTGCCTCCTACTGGAAGTTTTAGCAAAAATGGGTGGGACAAAGCCTTGTTGTTCTACGCTGCCAATAGTTACCCATTTGTCAGTTAGAGAGACACAGTGAGGCGTCTTAAATGGCAGGGGGAAGTGATCCAGGCTGCAGCAGTGAGGCTCAGAAGAGACTGAAATGTTCGAGTGAAGCTGGTGAAACTCCTCTAGCGTTCAAGAATTCCTACAGTGCAAGTTTTAGGTGACAAGATGTGTGTGTAGTTAGAAGGAAAGCAAACCAACTTTGCAATTCAGAGCAGGTAGAATCACTTCAATGTCATTTGGAAATACATACTCTTCCCATATCCCCTTTTCTTACAACAGTTTAGGTTAGTGTACAGGCTTTGGCTTTTTTGTGTGTCTGTGTGTGTCTGTGTGTGTCTGTCCCCTTTTCTTACAACAGTTTAGGTTAGTGTAGTTTGAGTAGAAGATGAGAGTGTAGCAGCACATAAAAGCTGGACACAGCTTTAGAGTTGACACAGCTTTCTCTTACCTGTCCATTTGTCACTGTTTTGCAAGGTGATGGCAGCATGTTCCCATAACCTGAGGAACCTCTACACCTGCCAAGCAGCAGCTGGTTGGAAGTAAGTTTATGGCAGGTCTTTATAATGGGATATGTAAATATATATATCTCCACCTTCAGCAGAGACACTGACAGGTGGGTCAGTCTGGCTGTTAATACTCTCTAAGGATTGGCAGCACCATAAAACTCCTTGTGGTAAAGCCAGATGAGAGTGTAGCAGCACATAAAAGCTGGACACAGCTTTAGAGTTGACACAGCTTTCTCTTACCTGTCCATTTGTCACTGTTTTGCAAGGTGATGGCAGCATGTTCCCATAACCTGAGGAACCTCTACACCTGCCAAGCAGCAGCTGGTTGGAAGTAAGTTTATGGCAGGTCTTTATAATGGGATATGTAAATATATATATAAATATACTTTTTATGTACTTGGTTTGAAAGGTACAAACACCTTTTGCTTCTCTTTGACAGATACCAGTGTACAGAAAAAGAGGTGCTGGTTTACTACAAAGTCTTCCCCTCAGCTACAAGGCACGGCTTCCTGGGGGCAGGAGTGATAGAGCGACCCCTCCCCTGCGTGTGGGGGCTGGTGAGGGACCCTGGCAAAAGGCACCTCTACGACAGAACCATCAACACCGCGCGGATACACAAGAAGGTGACCAGCCACATTCAGCTGGGTGAGTATCCACACTGACTCCTGCTATCATTAGGTACTTTCTCAGCTCCACTTGTCAGCCAGGAAAAAAAATAGAGGCAACTTACTTCATTTTTTCAGGTTTAAATAAGCAATTTCATTTTTTAATATTTCTAAGATGTTTCCAAAGTAACAAAGTGAGTACACCTCACTGCAGAAGTACAGCTGGAGACACTGCTTTGAAAGTCAAAATGAATCTTAAGTGGCTTGAGAAAGCATCTTAGTGACACATCACAGCATATTAACTACAGCTCTTAGGCAACAAGAAGTCAAAATAATATACTGCATGTGCATTTAAGGGGTGGGGGAAAACAGTGACAACTTAAAACTGTTGAAGTCTAATTCTAATTTTGTTGTTCTTGGGTGTTTTTTTTTCACAGTGTATTTAGTGACCGACACCTCCCTGTGTTACCTGAAGCAACCCCGGGATTTTTGCTGCATTACTGTGGAAGCCAAAGAGGTAAAGTGAACCTTCTCTCTGAAGCCTGGAGATGTGATAGAGGAGTAATTGTAATGAACTCATGGTTCAAGGACAGAGGCGAGAAAGGAGCCTTTGTCACCTCTCCAGCAGTGCCAGTGTAAAAGGAAGAGCAGCCATGCTGATGTGACAAGTGAATTACCTATAAAACCCTCTTGTGAATGACAGTTGTCAACCAAACCCCATTAGGCAGTCATACAAGTGTTACCGAGGATATTCTGGTTACAAACATGCAAGATTATGACAAAAATTATTTCATAAATAACATAAGGAATATTATTTCTTATTAAAAGAGCTCCTTTAAGTAAGAAAGATGAGAAATATGGCTCATGGCAAATAGAAAACTTTACTATATGCATAGACAATGTTTCAAATAGTCATTTTGAGACTTTGTCCCTTGCAGGAGAACTTGTCTGTCTTGGCCGTGCAGTCCGTGTACGACGCGTCCATGCCTCACCCCGGGAAGGAAGTGGTGAGAGGGGAGATCCTGCCAAGTGCTTGGATACTGGAACCTGATGTGGTGAACGGAAGAGATATCACCAGAGTTATCTACATGGCACAGGTAAGACTTTGCTCTACGTCCAACTGTGAGTGCAAATACTGGAGAGCTAGTAAGTAACAAAAAATATCATTCTTATGCTACAGCTCCATGAAGTTTATGAAGTGACCATAAAAGCCACCTCCGCACTCATCTGGCCTGATGTGCGGTAACACAGAGAGACTGTTACTAGCAGTGTGCCTTAGCACATGGTCACAAGCTTTTACAGCATTTAAAGCTGCTCCCTTGGATACTGAGACTCTTCCGTAAAGGTTTATTAGCAATTTTAGCACACGTTGTGCTCTCACATGGTGAGCCAGTAATGGAGAGTCTTGGTTGTGTTTTCATCTTGCTGAAGACCACCTTGGGTTATGCTATTTTCAAAATGCATGGAAATACTTACTGTTAACTTTTTCTAACTGAAGCTGTTAATTCTTCACTCTTAATAGAGAAGTCACACTTAATAGAGAAGTCAAGGTTAGGATTCCAGTTAAGTAGAAGAAAATCCTGCCATGCATTTATTAGACTCATCTGAAAAAGCAGGCTCTCTTTGAGACAGTGCTACCAAGTACTTAGAAATGTCCAGAAGAGAATACCATAATGTGTGTAATTTATTTTAAAGTGCTCATCTGAGAGCTAAATGCATTAGTCCTTCAAACTCATCTATATAAAATGTGGTTTTAAGATCCAATTTTAAAAAATATTATCTTTAAATGATAGTAATTATAGTACATGCATTTTTACAATGCATATGTGTAATGTATATGCATTTTTTTAAATGTTATATGCATTTTATATTTATATTTTAAATTGTATATTGTATTTCAGTATATGCATATAGAGATACAGTGTTACTGAAAATGTTTCTCAAACTAGTAATATTTAATCCAAGCTCAAACTCAAAAGCAGCGTGGGTCATATCTGCTGAGAGTAACAAATAGCAAAGCTTTGAAAGTCTATGGAGAATTGGGGAGGAAAAGATACAAACTGCTCAGTAACAACAGCATTTGGCTGTAAATTACTTTTGTGCTTAACATAGACTCCCAACATTGGAACTATTCCAAAGATAGAGTTGTTTTGTTCAAAACCAGGTACCAACCCCAACACGCAGCCTTTCTTCTCCTTCCTGCAGGTGGACCTTGGTGCCCCAGCCGTCCCCGCGAGGCTCCTGAGCTCCATGGCCAAGCGACAGCCCCTGGTGATCGCCCGGCTGGCACACTTCCTGGCCAGCTAGTGTTTGGTGCAGAACTGGACCAAACTGGACCAGCTGGACTCCACAGCAGCTGAAAGCTCCTGCAGAGAGAGAGAGACAAGTACCTGTAAGGGTAATGTAAAACGGTGGCTGAGAAGACAGTCACAATCAAGCCTCCAACTGCTAACGCTGGACTATACAGAAGTCTAGTTAGACAAAAAGGATCATTTATTTTGGCCAATGCTGCTCAGAAGAAACCCAGCAAGTGTTATGGGGAACCTGTCCTCCTGGAGACAGCTGTGAGAACGCTGCACAGCTCAGCAGGGAGGTGTGCTGGCTCTAGGAAGAGACTTTGCTTTACAACAGCCTGCATCTTACATGCAGAAGTCTATTATTTAGTTTCTGTTTCCAAGGAGCTTCAAAGATCAACCTTCTTTAGGAAAGTTTAGGCAGCAGTTGGGGAAAAAGGCAATGGAAGCAATGAAATGCACTCCAGACTGGAACCAGCAGGCGTGTGGCTTGAGACCTTGTACCAGCTCTGGAGTAGAGCTGCAAAGCCACTTCCTAATGTTGAGCTGGGTATGGAATGCAGAGTTCCTAATGGTGTAGATAAATCACTTACCTGTGCTGGGCTGGCTGCACTCCCTGCAGAAGGAAGGTAAAACAGCCCTATATCCACCCCACACCCCGGGCAGATTTTCTTCCTGTCACTGGCTGAGCGGGTGCAGCATCGGTGGGACCCACCACGCCTCAGGACACAGTTGTACTGCACTGCAGAACCAGGTGCTTTCACACCAAGAAACCAAACTGACAGCTGTAAACAGCGACACTTTGTCATTAATAGGGAGTAGTACTGAGTAGTCAGCTTGTTTCTAGAATTTGAATCCTGCAAATAAGAGCAGCTTTTTCCATCAGCCCTTCTAGACTTTCACCCAAATGCATTAAGAGTTGGAAGTGGAGCCTGGTGGGAGTTCCAGCGCGCTCCTTTGCAGCCAGCACTGACTCCTCCTGTTCAGTTACCTCGTGGCACTTCTGTAGAGCTCAGTCCAACCATCCCGCTGCCAGGCTTCACACATCTGCTCAACCCACTCCCTGGTTTGGTCACACGTTCCTAAAATCAAACAAAACCAACTTGAGTATCTAAATAACTTCATTTAGTTCTTCAGCACAACAGTAAAGAATCACTTTAGGTATCTTGTCTAAGCAATAAGAAGATGCTATGATACGCTTTCTTTAGCTCAAAAAAGCCCACATTGTTCAAGAAGCTGTTGCACTTTAAATTTGTCAAGTAAGAAATATGTATTCAAGTATCCACCTTACCCCAGTCAGCACCTGCTGCTTTAACACAGTTACTGTCAGTAAAAGGTGCATTTTCCCAGCACAGGGTGACCTCAGCTGCACTTCCCACCTTGGAGTTCAAGAGCCAAGAGCTACTTTTACTATATCTTTGCACAGGTGTAGTTTTGGCTCTCAGCTTCTGCGTTACTTCCTGTTGTTAATGTACTAAGTTTTAAAAGAAAATATAATAGCTATTTTAAATTGATATTTAAGAAAATAGCAGTTTTGAGACATATCAGCCCAAGGCTCCCCCATCCCCTTAAACTATACCAGGAGGATAACAAAACCTTTCACTTAACAATTTGTTTTGTTTTATCTTTAGATGGTCATGGTTACAAATTGTACAGCAACCTATTACTGCTCTTTTTTTTTGGTGAGGCTCAGCCTTTTCTTAAAATCCTGCTAAACATGGTTCAAGTGTCACAGATTTTCCATAGCCTATGGAAAAAAGGGACAACCGGTCACAAAGATTTCCAGATTTGCAGCCAGTCACAGAGCCCTCCCTCTCCCTCCCTCTCAGTGGAAACCAAGAAAGGAAGAGAACAAGGCAGTACTTAAAGGCCCTAGAAAACACGAGCAGCAACAGCAGCCCAGTGAGTTGGCTCAGTCCCCAGTGCTCCTTCCCTGGAATTCCGGAGGAGGCAGGGAGGTCTGAAGCAGCCCACCACAGATTGGCTCAGTGCTTTGCTTTTTTCCCTTTTATTTTGGACACGGCACTAGTGATAAAGCAGTTTTTGTAGGAAAAACATCTAGGGGGATTCCTGTTGATCAACGATACCAGTGCCTATGAAGGATAATGTCTTATTGTACAGTGCATCAGATGTTTATTTTTATATATACATAAGATTTTTTTCTATGTTTACAAATTAAGTTATTTATATATGCTTGTTTTGAAGCGTTTTTATATGCTATCAAAGCTAAGTTTTATTTTTATTGGTATTGAATTAATGTAACTTTTTTTTTTAATACAATCTTCAATTGATACTAAAAAGCCTATTTATATAAATGTTTTCTTTTGCAAATATAACATTTTATGGTACCTGTTAACGTACAGCATTGGTTTGTTTGAAGGGAAGGAATAAAAACCCAGCAGATACCTAATTTGTTCATCTATAACGGGCAAAACCCAACTTCCTGTAAGTTACTGCTGAGCAGTAGATGATCAAACCAATTGTGTTGTACCACCTACTGCTGCATCTCTGCTCTTAATCAAGATTGCTATTTTCATATCCACAATAAATGGTATTTTCTACACAAGGAAACGTGCCCCACCTTATTTTGCTCCAGCCTATGGAACTGCTGGATGGAGAAATAAGAGAAAGGCTGGCTTGTGACAAGAGATGGAGGTCTCCTCCTTACCTGCTGAGGGATACGGGGAGTCCAGAAGCCAGTCTCTGCTTCAACTTGGTTTCTGCACCTCATCCAAGCAGCAGGGCTTTTTGGTTTTGTTTTGAGGCTGAAGCTTCCTCCCGAGTCCTGTTACACGACTCCTCTCACCTGCAGGCCCAGAAGGAAGTTAATGTAATGCCATTTTTCCTCATTTCCTTTATTTTTTCCAGTAGGGAAGGCTGAGAGAAGGCAGGCCCCACACTGACCCAGCTTGCTGTGAGCTCTCAAGGCAGCGCGCAGGGACCAGGTACGGTTCCTGAAGCACTGGGACTGCAGAGGGTGAGGTGTCCCCACGGCTCAGCATCCATCCCTACGCGGGGAGCACCAGGCTCTGTGTCCATCCCAGGATTTAGTTACAAAGCCAGGGCTCTGTCTCTGCAGCCCAGGGACCAGAGCAACTGCTCTGAGATGTGACAACACGGAAAGAGGCGTTTCTTACCTGCTGGCTCCTGCTGAAGAACTGCCTCCCTTCTGCCCAGCAGGGCACACCCAGGCTCACTGGAAGCAATAAACCGCTCCTGGGACTTGCCCAACTTTTAAATAAAAATTTCCAACCCTGTTCTATTAGAGACAGACAACTGAGGTACGTTGATGTCACACAAAAAGCTGTGGCCGCAGTATCCATGCAAACAGTATTAGAACGCCCAAATAAAGTCAGAGCCAGGGCCAAGAGCACCTTTTTAACCATTATGGATTCCAGCTGCTTCCTCCTTCCACCACACCACACCTCCTGCACCTCAATAATAAAATACAGTTACATTTCAATACAAGCAAAGCAGCAGGAGGCCAGACAGCAGAGATCACAACACTTCTCTGCCCCATGCTTTGTGGCAAGGCACCATTTTTTGGTACTTTGCCCCAGTCCAAAGAGGTACTCTATGTATATATCTCTCTCAACAGCTTGAACACAAAAGAGGACATTGAATCATGTTTATTATGACAAACAACAACTTCAGATGAGATCTGCAGCAAAAGGTCACGTAACACTCAGCCTCAGGGAGGGGTAGGGTAGGATACGGTGCAATTGCAGCTTGTAATAATTCCCTGTGCTCTGCCAGGCACCCCTGCTCCCCCCGCATCAGAAAACCCTACAACCAGCTCACGGATGGACCGGGCCAAACCCGAGTCACCACACGGCTCAGCCCCGCTGAGACACCGCTGTTCGCTACGGTTTCTCTCAAGGTAGCACATATTTTAATAGAAATCACAGTTCTACCTCATTAGCTCCGTTTGTGGCCTCTCTTAAATCCCTGACTCCAAGATGTCACCTTTTCTTGCCTTACAAGAAGAAGAGGTAAGTTAATTAGCAAGCTAAATAGGCCTGGCCTTCATTTTGTCCACACGTTGGTCTTATGTATCACAGTATGTGCTTTCTGAAAAAAAAACCAAACCACCCCAAACCCGCACTAATAAGACGCTCCTAGAAAAAGGAAATAACATCCTCACTACTATGGGGAAAAAAAAAATAATTAAAAAACTCCCTTGAGACAGCTAACGAGCCCCTGCTGCTATTCTGCTGCCCACCAGCTGTGCCCACCCCAAAGCCCAGTTTATGGAAACATTTGAGGGGTGGGGGTGTGAACAGGACATCACACCCGTGTGCTGAGCTACACAGAAGGGCAAAGAACACCTACTGTCCTCCACGAAAAGGATTCCTTTCAAAACCTGCTCTGCAGAGGCTGTCACAGCGCTGTGTCACTACTGCTCTGTCTGCTCTTCCAGGCTGGAGTTTTCCTGCCGCAGCACTTCCTGTCTGATAAAACCCAAACTCAAGGCAAGAAGGATTATAAAAAACAGTGAATATCAGCCAAACGCCATTTATGTTCACATACTATAAAAGTGTCTTTAAAAATACTGTCATCTGTCTTCAGTAAAAAATGTAAACAGGTATTTTCTCCCTTATTTCTATTAAAAAACCCCTGGAAATTACAAGTCCCCTTTCCAAGAGGAGATGGAAAAACACTTAAGCATCTCCATCCTTTAAGAATGATGCCATCAGTGTTCTGGTGTATATATTTAATATGGTTTAACTTCTAAAATGAGTCTTAAAAAAATTAAAATCAAACCTTTGAAATTGAGCTTACAATGAAAAATAAATATAGGCTCATCTCCACGTCACACAGGTTCACCTTCTCCCGCCCTGACAGTAGGGTCTGTGTTAAGCCAGGGTGAGAAATCCCACCAAGGTAAGAGGAGAGCCAGCCACCAGGAAACCATCTCCCTGATCACACAGGGACTTGTCCACAGTGGATTAGTTCCTGGCTTTGGCCACAAATACAAAAGGTGCCTGTGGGTCTAAAGAAACAGCTGCTTTGAGCCACGATCAAGGTGCTTAAAGGACTTTTTACTGGGAGATCCGTTTGCTGAGGTAAACCTTTCAGCATAGTCACCACGGCAAAATGTCCACGAACAGAAAGACCCGTGCAGGTTTTGCACAAAGTGATGTCTTATCTGCAGTGTCCTCCCTGCGAGGAGCTCAACGCCTTCAGAAACACGAGAATTCCATTTGCATCTTCAGTAGTAAATTTTGCCCAGAGAGAGTCCAGCTCCACTAACTTTGTGCTGTCACGGTACCTAGAGATCGCCTGGTCACCTCACAAGGGCTAGTCCTGGTCTCTTCTACACGATGTTCCGATACAAATACTCTGGACAGCATTTCCAGTTCTTTTAAGAAATCCTGTAATAAACAGATACAAACCAGAGAACCCTTATTAACAAATGTCAACAAAGAGGCTTACTTAATTTTTCTAGTAAAGCACTTTACAAGGTTAAACATGTTGATGGTTTTCCCAAAACAAGCTACAAAATTGACTGCAAAGGTGAACGCCTGGTGGTCTACGTGGTCAGTCTCCCTTTAATCCCCACACCCTTCCCAGAAAAGATGACTGCCACAGTTTAACCATCTCCAATATGCCAGTGCTCACGCTCACCAGCCTTGAAATACTGCCCATTTTAGCAGGGGAGTCGGGCAGTTTCCTGCATTTTGATCCTGGGTAGAACAATCCAACCCCTCTCCCGTTCTGGCGGCGGGAGGCAGAGAGGTTTACACGCAAGTCCGGGCAGTTCAGACCCTTCCCCACATGTGGTGCTCAGCTGGAGCACAGGAAACACTTTCAGGCTGGAGCTGAGAGCTGGAAACTGAGCCAGCTGCTCTCCAAACTGGTTTATGGTTTTCTTGGAAACATTTCCGCTGCACGGGAAACGCTGGGATCCACACACGTACCGATTTTCAACCACACACTGGTAACAGGAACACCTGATGGAAGCCAGTCCTTCTGCTGCACTAAGCAGGAACTATGGACAGGGAAGGTTATGGGTTCCATCTACACGAAGCTTTATGTTTATGTGGCTTTATACTTTTTATTTCACTTATTGTTCACATGCATCTCATTACTTACTGAGGGCCAAGGGAGCTCCTGGAGGCTCTTCAGGCAACTCTCTATTTCACCAGTTCTCATTAGTCCGTGTTCTACGAGGCCACGAAGCATGAAAAGGAACAAATCCCACTGCAGAAGAGAAAAAAAACCATCAACAGCTCAAAAAGAAATGGATTTTGCATTCCTTTACCCCTACACAATTCATGTTTTGCTTCTTGGATCCAAATGTGGAGAAAAGGAGCAAAAGGAGAAAGCACATGATTTATCTGGGTGGGGCAATGAGGACATCAAAGAGCAACATCCAAATTGAGTGAGGAAAATTCCTTTAGTTCATACATTGTATCCTACCATACAGTCTCAACATCTCTAATTCTCAGTTTCCAAACATGACAAGCATTTAATTCTCATGTGTTCAAGACCAGCTTGAAAAATTCTTTTCTTTACCTTCTGAAATAAGCTGGTTTTAGCCTGCAGCTACAACAGGGCAATTCTCAGCTCCACAGTTGGGGATCTTATAACAACGAAACACACGCAAAAATAAAAGCTGATAAAAGACACGTGGATGCAGCCAAGTACAAAACCACACGTGTTCAGGCCTCGATCCCCCAGGCCAAACGGGCCGTTTTGCCATTTGTTCCTAAATTAAACCGTGCCTTCCCGACAGCCCCCAGACAGGTGTCGGGCCCTGACGAGTCGGATGCAGCCCCCTTTCTCTCTGCCCCTGCAGGAAGAGGCCAGCTCACAGCAGAGCAAACCCCCCTGCCCTCGCTCACAGGAGCAGCAGGCACAGAGGGAATAGACCTGCGCAGAGTAGCAAACAGCAGCTCCACGGATGGGCATGAGCTTTACCTTGCAGGCACAGAGGGAATAGACCCGCGCAGAGTGAACAAATGGCAGCTCCACGGATGGGCATGAGCTTTACCTCTCGCTGCTTAACCTCTGCCAGATAACCCATGTTCTTCTTGCTGAAGATCAGCTGCACAGGAACAGGCGTCCCAAAGTCCTCCTTCCAGACAGAGAGCAGCAGTTTCAGAAGGCCACAGGTGGGGTTTTTCTTTACACGCAGCCTCTCGGAGCTTTTCTCTGGGGACTTGATCCTGAGATTCAGAGGAACACGATCTGAAACTGTGAGACAAGGAGCAAAGGTGAACCTCTACCGCTGCAGTATTTTCCTTTTACTTCATCATCCTGGTCCAACAGCACATTCTGCAAAGCTGGTACCTGAACAATCACTAAGTAAGAACACTTAGTGAGTATAAAGCAGTGAATCTTAGAGGCCTGGAGTTCAGAAACATGCAAAATTATGAGCTTTGAAACCACAAGAACAAGTATTTCATCAGAAGAGATTTATACTAGTCAGATAAAGAATACCTTTTGGTCGGCCTATAGCCCCAAGTCTTATTTACTCAATCATCTTTCAAACGTCAGTCTAATGTTTAATAAAAGAAGACTTAAGCATTACTCCAAAGGAAAGGAAAGTAACGCAGTAAACCAACATTTAAATCTACAGAGAGATTAAATAGTTGTTTATAGTCTTGCCTACAGGCAGAGCTGCGTAACTTCGTGAAAGTCAAGCTGAACAGTGTTTAACTGCATCTAAACACACACAGAGGGAAGTTACCAGCTCTTCCTTGGCACAGACTAATGGAATGGGGCAGATTTACATTGCTGCCCCCCAGAACGACATTTCACAATATTCAGATGTGAACTGCTTTCTGAGAGAATGAACCATGTAACTTCTAAGGGAAAGGGAAAGGGAAAGGGAAACCCCCCAGAACGACATTTCACAATATTCAGATGTGAACTGCTTTCTGAGAGAATGAACCATGTAACTTCTTAGGGAAAGGGAAAGGGAAAGGGAATGAAATTAGAAGGTTGCCCAGGCAGAAGACACCTGCATCCAGATCACTAACTCTTG
Source organism: Calidris pugnax (assembly GCF_001431845.1). Classification (NCBI taxonomy): domain Eukaryota; kingdom Metazoa; phylum Chordata; class Aves; order Charadriiformes; family Scolopacidae; genus Calidris; species Calidris pugnax. Next base: position 5,890,121 of record NW_015090921.1, read on the forward strand.
CCGAGAAAAACATTGTATTTAACACATTAAAGCAAGAGAAAATAACAACCCTGAAAATGCTCACAGAAGTCACAATACACAGAAAACAAGCTATTTCCATTCTCTCCACAAAGTGCCACAAAAATGTAATATAAGGGAACAGGCCCTACTTTTAGGAAAAAAAACAAAAACCCAAACACATGAGCTGCAACTTCTCAGAGGCAGAAACACTGGAAAACATATGACATATTTAAATGAAGGTATCAATAAATAAAAACCAATGCAGATGTGAATAGAACACCAGATGTGAGGGATGGGTAGTCACAGTATAATGCTGTCTGGCAGAAGGTGGAAGGGAACAATAGCAACCACCCAAATTGACAGAAAAAAAAATCTGCAGACTCAATGACACCAAAAAGAATCAAACACCCACGAGCTCTAAATAGTGGCCCCAAGGATTTAAGAGAACTGTAATAACAGACTTCAGGCTTAAACAGTTTATCACGACTGACTTACCCAGCAAAGAAGCCAACTCAACCGAGCACTTTGCCAGCTGCTGTTCTGATGTGGGACACATGAACTGGAAAACACACCAAAAAAAGTTGTATTTTGTCCCCATAGTGCAGACTGGACACAACAGGGCTTCACAAGGGACAAAAATAGCAGAGAAGAGCAGGCAATTTAGAGCAAGAAGCACAGAGCTGTAATCAGAAGACCACGGAAGACTGAACGACAAGAAAAGATGATGTATGAAAAAAGGATTCACAAAGTACTGGATCCTCCAGTATCCAAAGCAACTAAGTACCAAGCAGATCTCTACAGTATAAAAACCACCGTACAACTTCATCACATCTGAGCTCAGACAAAAAACATTGAGCTGAACTCAACTCCGTGGCAAGGCAAGGCAAGCTAACAAGTTTACAGGGAAGAAGACAGCTCAAAGCGGTCCAAGAAAGAGCGGTTTTGATGTTTCTTTACTTCTAACCTTTCTGCATCGAAGTGTCTGGCTCAGTCTCCCCAGCAGGCACTCCAGCCAGGCGTACTCAATCACCTCACCCTCATCCCGCGGGCCCACAGCCACACACAGCACATCCTTGGGGAAAAAGACAGCAGTAATTCACCTATTAGTGTCCTGCACTTCCAGTCACAGACAGTCCTCAGGTCCTCATGAAAAAAAAAATAAAATAAAAAGAAGTAGTATCAGCTAGTCCCCTCCTCACTTCGTAAGGTTGAATTTTTTACCACCTTGCCTAGGTCTGATTTTCTACTGTAGGTCTCATTAATGTTATGAAGTCAAGGAGGGCAACCAGTTCATCTTCCTTAAAAAAAACTAGCTCTAAAGCTCTGGGTGGATCTGACAGTGCAGCAAAGCAGGCTGAGGGGAAAAGTGCTACAGAAATCCAGAGTCTTCTCACATGGTCAAGGCAGCTTCAGTGTCAATAAAAGCTGAGTATGAAGAGCATTAAGATGGTTACGGCACAAAAACTAGTTTAGTGAAATTTACATGCGGTAGCACTTTCCATCACCAGCAATTTACCACCCAATATCAGAAACCAAGGACAGAAATCAAAACAATTAAAAAAAAAAATTTTAAAAGCCCCACCTGAAGAGGCCGTGCAAAAATATCTTCTAAAAGCAACGGTTTGCAGAAAAATTCCCTGGTTTCCTCACATACCTTACCCTTCCTCAAGTAAGAAAGCATTAAAGGATGTGTATTTATTCTTATACAATTGCTGGGAATGCAATGACAGTGAGATCCATTATTATTGCTCAAAAGAAAAGAAGCAACAACAAAAATAGGCAGAATACATAATGGTAAAAAGTGAGGTTTTTATAATTCTTTTCCTCTTGGGTTACTCACACAGGTTATATAATTGCATGAATTTTTCAAGAACAGTGACCTTTTAAAAGCCTGGGAGAAGAGACCAAAATGCAATTCGAACCAGCTCGAATAGAAAATTTTCTGGCTCTAAGGTTGAAACCAAGTCCATAGCATCACTTTCTTTTTAAGGTATTCTGTTTCTCCCTAATGAAGCTGAGTGAAGGTGCAGATGCAGGCTGGCAAAAAATCTTTCAGATTCATACAGATTCATCTGACACTGAATCCAATGTAGAATTCCCAGTGTATAAGACGGTGTCTATAATTCCTGGTGTCTACCAAGTTCTACAGAACTTGGACTGTCTACCAAGTTCTACAGAACTGAAAGGACCTACAGGAAGTACTTACTCCAAACAGAGACCAGGAGACTCTACGTAAAAAGAGCAGGTCCACAAAAAAGTAGCTGACCTGCTGTGCTGACTCTGCAGCATACAGCTGCACCCAACGCTCATGACCCTCTGGTTTCTATGCTACACCCATCAAAAAGGTGACTGCTGTGCTCCCAGAAACCCTGTATGACAGTACCCCTCACTGGGGAACTCCGATCTACACACAGACAGTGAGCAGGGGGATATAAAAAAAAGCATGAGACCTTTCCACTCTGCTTCCTAAACACTCCCCACAGCCAGCTCCTTTGAGCTAGAACATCCCCTTTTAAAAAAAACAAACCCACAAATAAGCCCCACCATGAAAAATACAAAGGGAGTTAGGGCAAGGCAGGAAGCTAACAGTCTGTACCTTAATTTCGTTGATGATTTGGGAGGGAAAGGGCACGCAGTGCTGACAGCCTGGAGGGCAGCCCCGTCTCAGCTCCAGAGCATCCTCGCCGGGCAAGGGAAGTCCTGGGACTTTCAGCATCCTGTTGAAGGTTGCCTTCACTTCTCTCTTGATGAGTGCTACAAAGAACAGGGAACAAATCCTGTCTGCTTCCTGCTTTTCTCTCCAGTGAGGCAGGCAACTGTTTGTAAATACCACCTTTACTTATCCTCCCATTCCAAGGGCCATAGCAAAAGGAGTTTACTCCTTCAAGCCCTTCTCACTCTGAGCTCCCTTTATATTTAACAGGCAGAGGCAAAGGTGCAGCCACCTGTTACCACCAGGTACCACTGGCAACTCACCTCATTTTCCATCAAAATATTTCAGTGGGTTTAATGCACACAGTAGCTCAGCCAGGCAGCAGTGCCAAAGCAGAAAGCTGAATCAGCACGAGCATCCCAGTTCAACCACTGTGCCCATGAAAGCCATATGCTTTCTACCAAAATAAGTTTTGACCGGCATCCAAGACACTGAACTCCTGCTGCTGCAAGTGGTGCTGGATATTCTTCCCCAGATTCTTGGCACAACCCCCTCAAACAGTGGACTCTCAGAGATTCTGGAGAGTTGCCAGGGCCCTGTTACAGAGTGAAGGACTAGAGTTGCCTTCAGCCCGCTGAGAACACACCCAGCTCGAGAGGTGTTTGTTTCACAGAAGATTTCAGGAGCGCTCTGTACACGTGGGCCATGAGGTGGCTTGAGAGAGCAGCTGTCTGTCCTATGCTTTAAGTGCTACGACAACTTCAGCCTAGATGACATTTTCAGAAGCAGCTTTCCACAGCGTTCATTCTCACCATCCTACAAGCCTCCATAACTAAAAATCACTTACATGGGCCAAGCCTGAAAAATCCCTGAAGAAGGTTCTTGGAGCTAGAAATCATTCCTCTTATTCCTAAACAAGGAGGGACAGAGCAACTGCATGCTTCCCACTAAAAGAAAAACGAGTAGGACCAAGTACTTTATAACACTGGAATAAATTCTACCCCCTGATTTCAGAAAAAGAGAGTACAACACACAGGTTAGAAGGCCCAGCTCAGGGTAAGGAGACTCACCTGCAATGTTGGCAGAAAGCCAGCCGCAGGCCTTCTCAGTTGCCAGCTCCACCGCAATGTCTTCTGCACTGCTTAAAACCTTCACAGGGAGGACAACAAGGGATAGGAGATTTACTACTCACACAGCACTATCTATGGTCAGCGAGGGGTCAGAAGGAAGGCTAGAGGGAAAAGGCTTAAATTTGGCATGCACCATGTAAGCAGAGCACCACCACCTCTGTGGGAACTGATACTCTGAGCAACGGGACTGACTCATTTTGATTTCCCAAACCCCACTAACTCTTGAGGAAGCTGATGCTAAAACAAAAGCATTATCCTTGCAAGATGAATGCAATTTATACGCTCTCCTAGTCTCGACAGTTAGTTATTGGCTGGAGGATCACTTTAGCCAGAATACCCAAGGCAGCCTGGCAGAGGTGACTCTTCTTAGCTACTAGTCCTCACACGAGGGCATCAATAGATTCCATTGTCCTGAGCTATGAAGGCATAAATGAAGCAGTAATGGAAAAATGGTAACGGTCCAGACTTAAAAGTCAGGGCCTTTAGTAAATTTTAGTGAAAATACGTACTGCTGCAGATGTCTCTTCTGGCAGTAACACCCTTACTGCCTCAGGACCTTTCTTTTTGCAAAATCTGCAAGAAAAGAAAGAAAACGTGCCACAGAATTAGTCAAAGTTCTTGGACAGCACTCAGAGGCTCATTACTGTAGGAACTTTCACACGCTCTCTCACAGTCACAACCAGCTGAAGACTGCAGTGAAGTCAGTTAGACCAAAAGAACCAGACAAGGAAGAAACAATTACAAGCCACCAAGCTGCACTACTCCATTTTCCAAAGAGGGGAAATACAATAGCTGCAGGGGATGTCTGTTTGCAGCTGGATGCAGAGGGACACACACAGCACCTTTATTCCTTCCTACAAATACAGCATTAACTGGCTGGAGGCACAGCAGACAGTCACCCTAAGAGCAGAGGTCAGGGTTTATAATTGCCAGAACCTGAGCGTGGCAGGCCAAGCCAAAGTAGGCTTAGAGATTCCACAACAAGAAGAGACAGGAAGGCACAGGTTTAAGTAACTTTTCCTCCTTACTCTCTGCCTTTGATGAGTGCCTGGGCCCCTTCCTCATACAGATGAGCGCACACCTCTTCAAGCAGTTTGTCTTGATTAGCATCCTCCTCCTTCACTTTATCCTGCAACATGACTTCTGCCCTTTGAACCAACTCGGCTACCAGTGTTGCCCTGTCAAAAAACAAGAACAATCAGCCAGACTGAAATCAATACAGCAAACAGTGCAAACTGTGACCAGCTGTTTCCCACAGTTTAGGGGGATACCCATCTCAGGCACAAATGCACTAAACTACCCTGCTGAAAAAGAATTAATCACCCTGTGTTTAGTACCACACCATCTCCTTGTTCTTTTTGTAAGGAAGAAAGCAGCAATGAAGATACCAAAATAGTACTAAGTCTCAAGAGTCAAAAGACTTTAGGTTTTAAGGGAAACATATATGGTTACAGGTACCTTTTCTGACAGCAACACCCTTACTCTCTCAATGGATATCGGTCAGAAGCTCAAAGATGTCCACAGCAGCCTACAACCAGCATTCTTTGTGGGCTGAAACCATTTAAATGCCTTCAACGAGTCAGACAACAGGACAGTGCAAACTCTCAGCAAGCTCACGAGTGACATGGAGGAGGGCAGGGCTGCCATTCTGAAGGGCAAGCTGGAGAAATGGGGTGACAATGGGGTGGTGGCAGCGTACCTCTACAGGCTGGGGTCTACTGGCTTGGGGGCAGCTCTGCAGAAAAGGGTCTGGGGTTCCCAACAGACAAGCTAAATGATTTAGCAGTATCCAAAGAAGGCCAGCCTTACACTGGGCTGAGATCAGCAACAGTGCAGCCAGCAAGCCAAGGGAAGTTACTGTCTCCCCACCACTGTGAGGCTGCATCTGGAGTACGCTGCTCAGCTTTGGGACCCCAGTACAAGAAAGCCATTGACAAGTTGAGTGACTGCAGGAGAAAAAAAAAAAAAAACAACAAAAAACCCCACTCAACACAACACTGGGATGCTGGAGCACACAACCTACAAGGAGATTGGGGGAGGCAGTCTCACTTAGCCTGGAGAAGAGAAGGTGAAGGGAGAAGGAAGGCTTATAGAGAAGACAGAACAACTTCCAGGAAGTGTGCAGCTAAAGGCTGACACACAACATACACACGCTGGAACAAGGGAAATTCTGACAGGATAGAAGGAAACATTGTTCACAAAGCCTGTGAAAATTAAGTGTTGGAACACAGTACTAAGAGGCTGCTGAATCCCCACACTTAAGAGATTTTCACGACTCAACTGGAAAAGGTGCAAAGCAACCTGACCTAACTTGAACCCTGGCCCTGCTTTGAGCAGGAGTTTGGATCAGATGACCTCCAGGTGGACCCTTCTGACCTGAGATTTTCCTGTCATTAGTGAGAATGTTCTGAAAGGGATATTAAGTCCCAAAATGCTGTATTATTTTCACATTTCAGGCGTCCCACCCTTCTCTTTGCATGCCTTCAGAAATTCCCCCCCATGATGCCCATCAGGTGTTGCTGGTCCCCACTGTCATAGCCTTCAACAGCCTTGGTGTTCTGCTACACAGCATACTCTGAGGGAAGCTTCCTTTCCCCCCCACACAAAATTTTAAAGGATCAACTCATCGCCTTATTAGCATAAAGTTCCTTCTTAAGTCACAGAACAGATCACCAGCACTTACTTGATGTGCTTAACACAGTTGGATCCCACCCTCTCTGCCACAAATTCAACTGTTCTCCGGAGGGAGGGAGGCTGGTTGTGAAAGAAGGCCTGTTCCAACTCTACCTGTGCAAGAGAAAAGTGTTACAATTGATAAGAGAACTCCACTCAGATCCTCCTCTCCTCAACACAGGAATGTAGAAAACTATGATCTGGAATTGTGCTAAAAGGCACACAATTTGCCTGCACTAGAACTTTCTGCTACCGTAGTATTCAGCGCCCCCGTAAAATATTTTCTCCCTATTTCCTTCCAACCATTTAATTCAAAGCTCATTATCAGGGTTTATGGAGCTACATAAGCAAACACCCAGTAAAGGGAAGAACGGGAGAGTTCTGACAGCACCTACTAGTAGTGAGTCACCACACAGTTTGTTTTTGGAAAGAAAGGATCCTCTCTTTTAATTACAGGCTGGTAATCCTGTAGGCTCCTACACTGAAGTGAAAAGCGTGGGTACATTCTAACCAAAACAGAGTATGAGAAACATACCAACATCTTGTGTTAAAGAAGACGCAGGCAGACAAACAGGCTACTTGTTCCAATTGCAGGAACATTTACTGAAGTTATCCAGATTTCAACACCCACATGGTATCCCAGCCACGTGGCTATAACGGAAGAACGAGGAGTAAGGATGCCCAGCTGTTAAACACAATGTTCCCTGCTGCCTCAGCCCGTTCTTTTTGTCCCCTGGCATTAGGATACCACCACATACCCTACTCAACACAAGCAATTTCTCCTGTCCCGCTTTCCTTTGTGACTCCCTAATTTCATTACCTGCAGTTTCCGCTGTGTAACAGAAGCCTTGGGTGCCAAGGATTCTGCAGCTGTGGGAGTGATTTTCCTTATAAAGCCACCATTTTTTGCTCCACTACCAGCCACAAAAGAAGCGAGTAGTTTCCGCAGCTCGCCTGTACAGAGAAACATGCAAAAGCAGTCATGGTCCCCGTAAGCAAGGGAACAAATCAAAATTCAAGAAAAAGACTTTCACATTGTCAGTTCTGTTTCCAGAGCAGATACTCTCAGCTCCTGTGAAAGCTGATATTTCAGAAAAGCAGAGGGGCATCCCACCCATTTAACTGGCAGGGCAGAGCAAGGCAGGCAGGGCTCCAGAGATAAATGAGGAGGCTTCCAAAAAGCCTGGGATTCGTTCAGAAAGATCACAGAGCAGTCATTTTCATACATCCCTTTTTAGCATGGCAAGTTTACAAGGGCAACAAGGCAAGCAGAGACACACAGAATTCCAACAGTCAGGAGAAAATACCAGGGGAAAAGCCTGAAGATGTGTTCAACCCCTAGAAGCTTTCATGACGCAGATTTAACATACAGTTTTCCTAGCAGCTACATCCCAAAAAGCAGAGCACCAACCCACCACCTGGGACACTACTGACCACAGAGAGGGATTTCACCAATGGCAGGCAGATCATGGGAAAAAGGTATCTCAAAAAACAACCTGAAAAGCATCGGGGCACAAAAAGATTCTTCCCCCCTGCCTGGCAGCAGAAATATGCTCAAGGATCAGAGCATTCCTCACAGTACAAACACCTCTCCCTATACGTAGGATGGAAAAGTTGTACACTTTACTCCTTATAATGCTTCCTTCCAGTCTGTGAAGGATGAGTTTCCCTGTCCCTCTGTATAAAGTTGTGTAGATCAACTATCCTGACTGTGTAGCCTCCCTCCCCACCTTCACCAGACACCATTCACAGCTGCACGAGCTTCTGCAATCCAACCTGTCATCAAGGCTGACTCAGGCACAACTGAGACCTGAAGTTGTGAGGAGGGGTAAGATAGACAATGCAAAGACTCACAGTACCAAAGGACAAATATAAATAAATATATACTAATATTTATACAGCAAATATGAATAAAATACTCACCAAGATAGGGACAGCAGGTATAAAGTAATTGCTGATCCACCAAGGGTACCGAATCCTGGTGAGAAAAGGAAGGAAATGCTGAAAGGACACAGCAGGGAAAAAAAAACAGTCTTCAGTAAGTCAGAAATCCCATATGCGTGGTCACAGGCAGGTTGCAGAACTGCCTTTCCATGAAAACAATAAAAATAACTGTACTCCAAACCCACAGTAAAATTATGAGCTTTGCAGCCCAAGTGTTCAGCCCGGCCCTGTAACTTCCAGCGTAGCTCAACTGTTTCTGGTCACTGCCAAAGCCCAGCTGAAAGCTGATGGTCACAGATGGGAACCAGGACTGTTACCACAGGTGCCACTCATAAAAGAGAAGCCAACCCATGGAGGAAAATAAATGAGGCACATTTGTGGGGCATTACACCTCCACAGGTGTCTTCACTCAGACTCAGTGGAACATTGCACTGTGGAGTAAGGTCACCCTAGTGTCACACAGCACAGCCAGAGGCACGGGAGGAAAAACAACTTCAGGCCCCATCCGCATGGACAGCGTGTGCTATACCCATTTGGAATAAAATAATCAGTTGATCTCTGCTACTGAAGAACTTTCTAATTAGAACAAGATACACAGATATCGTAGCAAACACACTGCCCATTTTTCAAGGAATACTGAGCATTCTCTTGCATGTCTGGGAGTTGTCTGGAACATCACAGATTCCATAAGCTCACCTCCTTTTCTGCTTGCTCATCCTATTTTCAGTTCAATTACCCTTTGTCATGCAACTGGAAAACAGGTGACTCCAAAGACAGCAACCTTGCTCTTAAGAGTCCCATCTAATTATTTCTGTTGAGTTCACCATTACTATTACTTATTTCTGGGAGAAGCTACTGTTCTCTCAGCCCACCTTGTACTGCAGTAACAAGTGAGAAGGAAAACAGCATCTGATCCTCCTGCCTGACAGAAGCCCCAGAGCTGTAACACACACAATTTGTATGATCCAGGATGCAACTCAGTTGAGGCCCTTGGACAAACCAGGGCATCACATCCCTTGGCCTACAGATGCTCAATGCAGCTGCACTGCAGCCAAGTTCCTGATAAAAATCTCGAGTTCCTAAGGCCATGGTAGATCCACCCTCATCCACAGATTCAGAGGACACGCTGCTCCACTAACTCACCAAAGCCTGAGCAGATGTCACAGTATCCAGCATCAATCCTTCCTGCCTGACATCAGTGGTAAAAAACAACTCTTCAGGGACTGATGGGACCTGAAACAGAAACCCCAGCAGTCACAACCCAAACAGCAGTCAGTAACTTACACCATTTCTGATAGAGAGGACAGTAAAATCTCACTAACCTCACACCCACAAAAAAACTAACACCAAGGATCCTCTCTGCTCTAAGGGGAGCCTTTCCATAAAATCAAAGATTTAGTTTGATCACACAAACATAAGCCACCTTCCTTACCCTCCCTATGCAGCGTCTTTCACCTTCCCAACACATCCCTGCTAGCCAGTTACCTTGCTTCCAACTAAAGGCACAAAAGGATTTTAAAAGTTCATCACACATTGTCCCTTTATCAGACAAAAAACTCCCCAGTAATTCCAAGCTGCCAGCTAGCACTGCACTCCATCTTTGTGAGAAGAGCTTCCAGTTCTTACAGGGATCAGCTGTCAATTTGCTTACAAGGATGCAGATTTATAAGTAGAGAATGGGTTTCAGCAGCAATTAGAATTCCTATTGGAAAAAAAAAAATGTTGCTTCACACAATTCCATTAAAGGAAAATAATTCTGCATTAGAATATAGAGGATTCTTTAAACGCTACACTAGCATTAAAAAAACAACCCAACAAAACAACAAACTACTGTTTTGCAGTGTTTAAACTCATTTAAATATTCCTTTCTATAGAGTTCTGTGCCCTGCTTTCCCTTCAGAGAATTGCTGTGTGCACACAGGAGACTCTACCTGAAAAAGCCAACCCAGAACGGCAAGGATCAGCAGCTTGTTCAGGAAACTTATCTCCTTATCTTCAGAAAGGACCATTAACCTGCCACAAAGCAAAAGCAGCCAGAGAGAGTGTTAGATTTCAGCAGCTCAATTTTCATTAAGGAAAAAAAAATCCCAAACCCACTCACTTTCTAATTACACTATTTGTCACCATGTATGCATTCCATACTTGTCACCCAAAAGAGTGGAGAGCAAGCTCTATTCTGTTGTAGATATGCATCTGACTAATACGCCTTTTTGTTTACGCTAGCAAAGCCAGTGTTAAGTAACTCTCTAGAGGGTGCTTCACATTTTTGTCATGTATATAAGAAATAAAACTAGAGCATTATTTAGGCATGGGAGGCCTTGTAAGTTAAAGGTTCAAATTCAAGATTTAAAATTCACAGCTGCAGATGTAGAATGAGCAAGTGGGGATTTAGAGAATTTTGTCTACTTAGTGAAAAAACACATATTTAAATCAAATATTAATCTCTGAGTTTAGGATGTGGTCTCTCTGCAGCCTTATGTAAAATAAGAATTGCTCATGACTTGTATTAAAAAAAAAAACAGAATGTACTTTTATAAGAATCTCAAACTAGGGCCAGCATGCATTCTCAAGCACCAGGCACCTTAATTAAGTAAGCAAATCTTCACAGAAAAGTTCTTGGCAAATATCCTTCCTCAGGCTCTTACCTGTATACCTGCAGCAAGAGACAAAATACTTTCCTGTAGTAATCAAGGAAAGGAGCAATGTGATCCACAAGGGAAAGGTACTCCACAATCCAAGGAATAGTGAGGATAGAACGTTGATCCCGAATAGATTGTCTCAGAAGCTTCAATACATCCAGTACGGGCAGGGTCTTAATGGACAACAGAAGTTAAAGCAGCAGCTTGAAGTTACCTTTTGATTCTTAAAAAGACCCTTAATCTATATCTTGACTTTTCTGTCTAGAATTTCATCTTCTGTACAAACAAAAGGCGACTTTCTAGCTAATGAAAACATTTATTTGCATATGAGAAGAGGTAAAAACCACACTATGATGGCAACCAGAGGTCCCACTGGGACTTTCCAAAGTGAGGCCATAAGCCTGACTGTACAAGTGGAGTCAAGGTCTAAGCCCTGCCTCCTTGCACTCAGGATGACATGCCACAGGAGATGAGTAGGACACTAATGAAAACATTCTCAGTAGCTGGATTTTAGACTATAAATATAAGACTTCTTACCTAGATCAGAGTTCTGGTACGACAGCCCCAGATTAGCAGAAATAACAGAAGATTGAGCACCTCACCACCAGTGCATTGCTCCCTCTTTCCTAGCTTACACAAACTCTTCTCTCTTTCGTTTCCCACCCCAGAATTTGCAGCAGGGGCACAGAGCAGTAAAACATCATCCCAGGAACCACTGGCTTACTTGGCTAGGGCATAACTATTCATGCTCCCCTCCTGGAATTAGAATACCTGCCTGACAAGTAAAAGGCCATGTTAGATTTCTTAAAAGAGTTTGGTTTCTTACTTGGTTTCTTAATGCTACTGCAGAGTCTTGCAGGTCTCTAGTTGGTTGCTCCACAGTGCGATACGGCAAGAAAACAAGAAAGCCCAGGAACTTGGCGAGGAGCCGTAGGCTTAACAGGACCACAGTGAACCGCTTCTTTTCGTCCTGAAATGAAGAAAAGCAAGCTGGGGCAAAAAATGCTACCCTGAACTGGCAAAGCAACTACCTACACTGAACGTCAACTGCCTTCATGTAAAAGGGCCACATATCTCCATCACTGCTTTTAACACCGGTAAGTTTCCAAAATACATATTTATCAAGCATTTTAAATTGCTTCTGCCTCCACTGCTTCATGTATGGTGAGAGGAAATTAATTCAAGAGCTTTCTAAACCAAGCAGCTGCTCAATCACATCTTCATATTAACAGCTTTGGAGTCAATGAGGGGGCAGAGAGCTGGTCTCACGCTGCCTCCTTTATACCACTACCACTCTGCAAGCTTTTGTGAACCTTCAGCTGCTGCTTTGCTGGTAGGCTATAAGCTGTGACATCTCTGATAGGTATAGATGAGTGAAGAAACATCTGAAAGGGTACGAGCAGACTACAAATTCATTCTAATTAAAATCCTTCTACATGAAAAAGTAACAAGGAGATATCGCAACCAAGTGAAACAACTGGACTAAGTTATTTCATGGATCTAACGCAGGGTACTAGCAACCTAAAAAGAAGCTCTCACTTTTCAAACTATTGTGCATCATCTCTCATGGCACAGCTCTATGAAGCACCCTGAAGCACACAAGCAAACAGCAAGGGCCTCAGACGTCCACAACCAAGTTCAGAGTTATTACAAAATGAAATGAAGAAGCTGCAAATACAGCAGTGGAACCTCCAAGGCAACTCACAATCAAGCCACTAATTCTTTGGGTACTGGAACAGCTCAGGGAAATTGCTGCCAGATGTGTTTGCAAAAAAAAAAAAACAAGCTTACCTGTTCATCCATATCTGCTTCCCCATCGCTGTGCTCGTGCTCCACCAGAGTAAGGCCATTCAGTTCGAGTATCTTCAGGCACAGACTATCCATCAGGTGCTGATTGAACTGGTAACTTCAGCAAAAGATGATGAAGAGTCAGACTGGGCTGAAAACAGCAGTAAAACCTCAACTAACACATTGCAAAATTTCAAGCTTGTCTCATGAGTTGTATCAAGCATCAACAGACATCCAGTGTAACAGACTGACAGATGACAAAGCCAGGGAGAATACTGACTTGGTTGGACAAACTGACTGACAGACAGACAGACTGTACTGGCTGACCCCCTTCTCTTCCACCCTCATTTTGTACATTTTCAAACGGACATTATTTAGCAAGTCCCAGCATAAGGACAGTAACATGGATCTGTCGAAGCAAGATGATGTCAAATAACTGAACTTAACATTCAAAACTCCCATAGATCACAACTCCTCCCTACTGTGGATTGTCAAAAACTCAATGTACAAAACCATGCCCTGTAATTCCTTAGCTTCATGCACTACTACACAAGAAACACTTGGCCAGTCCAGTGCCCTTGCTAAGTAGCACTGTCTGGGCACTGGGAAATGCTGAGGGCCTGTGACAAGATGTGGTTTTATAGAAGGAAAATTATTACCATATAGTCTACCCTAATATAGCACACAAACACACACAAGGACATTCTGTGCTCCAGACGGAACCTTCTTAAGATGTTCACCATGCATGCTGGCCAAGAAAACTAAGTGTGTATTATGCAGCTTAAAAACATTTCTGATCTGCTCTGCCCAGGTCACACCATGCCCCAAACTCTCCAGACAACTCCCTGCTGTAAGAGCAACGTGCTGGTGTTCCCCACTCACTTCACCAAGGAAATAGCAAAAACAGGGGCAGCAAACCTTCCTGCGCTGAGGATGAAGTCCCTGAAGAACTGCTGGCACCCCGGGAAGGAAGGGGGTGGACAAGGTCCTCTGATGCTCTGAGGAACAATAAATCTTTCCTGCAGCCTCTTCAGACGGCTCAGATTATCAGAACCCAGCATATTAAGGACATCCTGGTCTGGGGTATCTCCCCAGCTTGCGCCACCACCAATAGGACCTTTACACATCTTCAAGAGACAGAAAGAGTAGTGAGGTAGAAAATTCATACTGAGGCAACATTTCACTTCATCTCCCACCCTACATGTTCTCCCTTCCTCACAAGGCTTTGTTTCAGGACTAATTCAAGCATGGCCTTTTCAGGTGCCTCACGTACAGATCTCTTTTCCTCATGCCAAAACATGTTACCCATCTTGAGCACAAACAGCCTAGGGATTTTGGCAGATAGAATTCCAATCCTATACATCTAACTCAGGCACACCTAGCAGGTTACATCTGGATGTGTGCAGAGAACACCTATCACTCACATGGTCTTCACGAACCATTCAGCAGGATCTTTAGCCCAGTCTCCAAGCACCATGATACTCCACTATGCATTCCCTCAGCAGGATCTTTAGCCAGCACCCAAGCACCATGATACTCCACTATGCATTCCCAGACCAGGTTTTCCTGGAATTTCCACAAAATTAAATAAAGTTAAAAAACAAATGCCCTCCCTCCATCAAACACATAGATACTACTCAAGACTCAGAGAATCACAGAATTGCAGAACTGTTTTATGTTGGAAGGGACCTCGTGGATTGCCTAATCCAACCCTCTTGCTCAATCAGAGTCAACCACAGCAGGTTGTCCACAATCACATCCAACTGGATGTTGAATGTCTCCACAGACTGGGGCTTCACAACCTCTCTGGGCAAGCTGTTTCAGTGTTTAATCACCCTCACAGTAGAAAAAGTGTATTCTTGTGCTCAGATGGAATTCCCTTTTTCCCAATTTGTGTCCATTGCCTCAGGTCCTGTCAGTGAACACTACTGAGAAGAATCTGGCTCTCTCTTCTTCATTCCCTCCATCAGGTATTTCTACACAGTGCTAAGATAACCTGGAGCCTTCTCTTCTCCAGGCTGAACAGTCCCAGCTCTCTCAGCTTCTCCTCATACGAAAAATGCTCCAGTCCCTCAATCTGTTATGTGGCCCTGCACTGAACTCACTCTACTAAGTCAGTATCTTTCTTGTAGTGGTGAGCCCCAAACTGGACACAGTACTCCAGATGTAACCTAACCAACCCTGAGTAAAGGGAAAAGATGACTGCTTACTCCTACATTTAAGTCAGAATTATTTTAACGAGAGAGATCATACTAAAAGGCAACATTTAGCTATGCGTGTCAAGTGAACAATTACTAGGTCCATTTATTCCAAACTGAATTCCCCTCCCAAAATAACATCTTGTTACACTCCCCAACCTTTCATTTATCAGGCCTTGACACAAATCCTCAGTCTAGGTTCTTTTCTGCATCACTTCCTAGTCAGACACACGGGATTCATTGAAGACTCTTAGTTACCAGTTTAAATCTCTGGTTACCTTGTGAAACCAAGCAGTCTTCATTAAGAACACACAGATAAAAAGGAGAAATACAGTACCTACAACTAATTAAATCCTGTTGATGCAACAAAGTCCATCTCACCTCTTGCCTACGACCTCCCTGAACATGCATCAGACAGGACATTGATGCAATTTCAAACTGCATTCCAACAGCTCACAACTTGCTGGCCTGTGTGTGTGCTAATACTCAAGGCGGGGTTTTGTGTCTGTTTTGCTATCCAGAAGGAAGCCAGCAATAAGCCAGCCACTTCTAGAGAACACACTCAATATTTATGCTCCAGTCAGAAGCATCTTTTCTTTCTTCATTCCTTCAGTTACAGTGCAGTCAGACGATGTCCAACACTGGCCAAAAAAACCCTGTCAACTACAATAGCAATACTGTACCCAAAAGAGGTTGTTGCAGCGTTACACAGAACCCCCAGAAACTCCTTGCAGGTAGCATACTCATGTTGTCAACAAACATAACCGGGAACCTCTTCATTTAATAGACATCAAAATGCATCCTTAACATTTCTAAAAATTGTAACTGTTCTAAAACTAGGCAGTCAAAGTAAATAACCACGAAGAATGAATTCTTACGGCTCATGATGTGCTCAGTGTGCCTTACTGCTGGTTTACAGAGAGTTCACCAGTAATTTATCGCTGATTTATATTTCTGGAAAAGGAAGGAAATTCTCATCCTGAAAACCTGGCTCTCCCAAAAAATTTCAATAGGAAAATCTCAAAGAAACTTCCAAGACACAATTTGCTTTCTTAGTTTGAGGAAGGATCAAATCAGCTTTGATGCATATCTTCATTAAAAAAACCCACGTCATTTACCTGAATAAGCTGTTTCTGAAAGAGCCTGGCAAAATGGCTGTGGTTGCAGGTTGCAGATAGGTGAGCCATCATGGACCTGCGAAAGAAAACATCACAAAATGCTGACTGGATCTCTTCATAAAAAAAACAAAACAAGAAAAAAAAAAAAAAACCAAAACAAACAAACAAAAAAAAGTGTTCTACTCTCAGGCCATATCAAAAGTATAAAATAAAATAATTGCTTTTAAGAAAGCCATTTCCAAAGGCCACTGCAAATAGCAACACCTTTATAACCAAGCACTGAGCCCCATCTGCTGACCATGGAAACGAAAATTCTCCCTGAGCACCTGCAGAGCAGACACAGCTCTAGAGATAAAAGGACTCTTCCTTTCCTCTAATAATGCTGTTATTTAGGAAGCAAATTAACTCATTCAGCTCCCACTCTCCCCTGTGCAGAACAGTGAGTTGAGAGTTCACATATATGTATGAAAGCAGCAATAGCAGTATTTCTGATGCCCAAAGAGAAGGAAAATTTCTCAGTTTAAATCTCAGCTTTGTTTTGCTCCTGGGGTGAAAAGTCACCTTCGTACATGTAACTTGAGCAGGCTGGTGGTTAAGACTAACACAGAAACCCACATGGCAACTGCTTTCAAAACTATAATAGCTTCTTTATAAATACTCTATTTTGATAAAACAATAAATGAATAAACAGTTTGCTTTCCATAGGAAAAGCCACAGTTGTCTTGTTTCCAGAGCCAATATACTAGAATCCCCTGAATTAGAAGAGCTAAGAGCTTCTGAACATATAACACACTTCTCCATGCTTAAGAGGGTGGGGACTGGGAACATGAAATGCACACACGAGTACAGGAAGAAATTCTTTACTATGAGGGTGGTGAGACACTGGAACCAGGTTGCCCAGAGAAGCTGTGGATGCCCCATCCCTGGAGGTGTTCAAGGCCAGACTGGATGGGGCTTTGAGCAACCTGGTCTGGTGGGAGGCGTCCCTGCTCATGGCAGGCAGTTGGAACTCAATAATCTTTAAGGTCCTTTCCAACTCTAACCATTCTATGATTCTATGATATATGACGACAACGTCAACACCACAACATACTGGTTGTGAGAACGGCTCTTTCTGTGATTATGAACAGAGAAAAACTTAAACTAAGCCAAATTGGGCCCTTGCCACTTACGGCTTATTTCTTTAAGATAACAGTTGATACTTTTACATAGAGAAGCAGTTTATATGGCCAGTATCTGCCAAGAAGCACAGCTCCCTACAGATTAATGCAGAAGACCACAGGGAGAACACAGAAGAGCCTAATATGCTGCACCTGCAATTCAGCTACATTGAAGACCTATCTGAAGTTGCGTAAGACTCTTACCTGATCTTGTTGCCCAGAACTCTTTCAAAGTCCCAGCCAGTTTTTTCATGGTTATCCTCCCATTCACGCAGCAGTTCATAAAATATATCCCTGTGAATCAAGATATTTAAGGGTATGAATTCCCACTCTTCAATATCGGAAGTAACAACAACTGAATATTCAATCGCTCCTAGGTTCCCCAGCAAGAATCTACCTCAGATTAAATAACTCAAGCCTCTAAGCATTCAGATACCTTTGAAAAACTCATTAATGTTAGTGATACTTCAGCGAGTTTCCATTTTCCATGTCTTTGACAGCAAGTGCTTAAGCTTGTTATGCCCAAGCTCTGACGGAATGACCAAAACACCCATTACTAGACATACTGAAGACTGAGAGGTAGGAAAGAATAAGCCACATGAAATAATACCTATGAGGAGAGAAAAAAGGACCAAGACAACTTGCCATTCTCCCCTCACCCTGTTGCTGCAAGCATGGAGGGAGGTGGCAGGAAGAATAAAAGCATACCAGATTTATATGCAGAAGCAATCCTGTAGGGTGACATACTGTATTGGCATTAACCACAAGTCTCAACAACTCCTGAAGAATTAGGCTGTTCTTCTCTAAAGACATTAAGCATTTAGCTCCTGCAGTCAATATGGACAAAGACTATTTTTTTTTTTTTAAATTAGAGTGAAAGTCTCAAGACCTTTCTACAGTATAACATACACGAGACATTCTTAATATCCTTTGTTCGCAGTCATGGAAATATTATACCCTGTGAGCCGTAGAGTAACAGTAGAAGAAACACACCTTTGTTTCTTAAATATGTGAAATGCTCTGTCACTGGGAAAGTTGGAGCGATTGTCAGTTTCTGGCTGGAAAGAAACAGACTGTACAGAGCATGGCAGCAGCAGAGACACCTGTTAAAAATATGAAGGCAATCATTAGACTAATACAAGTCTCTAATTTATCCAACAATCAGAGACCTAGAAAAAGCAAGGAAAAGATGTGATGAGGAAAACAAGTACCACTAGTTGAGTTGTTTGGACACTAGCCATTTCCCAATTGCTAACTGCTAGTAAACACCAGCAGTTCCACAACCTACATTACACTACACTACAGAGGCAGAATCACTCAAGGTTGAGTGGAAGCATCATGTCTCTCTAAGAAATCTCTGCAGAACAGATTGCAACCAGCACTGATACAGTGTGGAAAGAATGTTCTGCAAACAGCCAAAGTGTACCTTCAATACAGGGCTCCAGAGAACGCAGGATAGTTGCTGGCAATGCCTGTCTTAGTATTCTTTCTTCTATTCAAAAAACCTACGTCTTCAAGTAACAAGAGACCTTTATTTATTTACAGCTTTAACAAAAAAGCTCAGCTATTGACATGTCCTAGCTCAGTCCGACTTTCTTTGTGAAGACTACCTTCCATTTTTAAAAGATGGATGAAAGAAGATACAAAATACACTACGGAATGATTCCCACCATGCAGATTTCCTTCTCTAACCCAGATAATTAGATCAGGAAACCAGTTTTCACAAGCTGCATTGTCTCTTCTGAAGCTTCATTTGCCCAAAAGCAGTCTGTAGCGATGTAACAAATCCACTTCTTTCAAACTACATTCTGATATTGCATCTAACCCATTGTTCTTCTGGGATCCATGTTTACTAGGTGAGAACCTCAAAAGCAAAAGTTGACCCTGTCAAAGCTGCTGAAGTCGGGGCCTGGAGCACAGTGCAAGGCCAGCCAGCAGCAACCCTCAGCCAACAACCACTGGGCCCAACAATTCCCTCACACACTGACGAGAAAAAAAGAGTAACTTTCAGACACTTGGCAAAGACAACATGACAAGATATTCAAAGTAGAAGGAATGAGATTTAAGATCAAAGCCATTGCAAATAAGAGAGCAACACAAAGGTTTGGAGCAATGTCAGTTGAGGTCTGCCCGCTGTTACCTTGGCCGTGCTGCTTTCATAAGCCTGCCTGAGCCTCTCGTGCAAGGTGGGAGAAAAAGATGCAATCCGTTCGTTTTCAGCCAAAAGCTTCAGCGTCCCCTTTTCTAAACGGGAAATAATTCTGCCAAGACAACATGGATAAAACCCAGACAGACATAAACAACACATGATCAGAGCTAAAGAAATGCTTATGTTTTATGAGGCTACGAAGCAAAGAGTTCTAAGCCCCAGGCACCCAGCGTGAAATCCTACTGGCATCTGTAGGGCCATGTTTTATTGCTCCCATCTCATGACTTTCCCATTCTTGCATATTTACACTGAAGTTCACCAGTCTGAAGACAGACCAGTGCAAGGAAAACTCACAGGCAGCCAAATCCATGTAGGTTTTGAGGGAAAATTAATGACTCTGTGCCTATAAATGATAAAGCTCTAAAATCCAAGCACACATTTTCTTAATCTCACACACGCCTGCAGGCACAAGCAGAGGAAAAAAAATATTCAACTCACTCATACTGATAATCCAAGACTTGAACAGCAAAATAAACACAATTGTGCACATTTCGGAAATGCTGTCTCCCTGATGCCTCTAAGGAAAAAAAGAAACATGAGAAAACAGCACCTATCACCATTTATAAACTAAAAGACCAACAATTAGCTCTCAAGGAAAGTAGGAGCTGCCATACCCAAAAATAGTCTTCCAGACCAGTATCCAATTTCCAGAAGTTCCCACTCCCTGCCACCTGTATAGACAAATCCTCCCATACTTGTCCTTCCTACACTAAAGGCAACTGAATTGTTTAATGCCATAGGGGAAAGAAGAGATTCCTTCTCAACGTTTTGGCCAACAGTAAGCAGATCCAGGACAAAAAGTAGACCAACTGCAACCAGTCATCAGCTGCTGTTCCCATACCTCCAGACTTCGTGTTCCTAATCTCAGCCCTAAAAATCAGTGAGTGGCAAAACAAAGGTCAATCAAATTGGGGCATCTTGGGGAGTGGGGAAGGAGGTGTGTCAGTCTCATCTTAAAGCCACTCTTGTTTTTTATATCCACATCAAACTACTAAATGCATCAAGGTTAAGTCTGAATATGCGAAAAAAGAAATTAAACAATTATGCATCTAAACGGACAGGTCCTCTGCAATCATAACCCCACCTTAAATTTAAGAAACACATAGAAGATCAACAGCACTTTTGAGTTGCAAGGACCAATGGAGGAGATACTTTAGGATATCCTTCCTTCTCTTTGAAAGCCAGTGACAGCAAGTAGCTCCAGCAAATCTCACACAATAGCAGAAAACTAGATCGGGCAGCATCTAGCAACCCCACTCTATCACACTGTGTAAGCACTTCCCATACATGCATGACTTTTTCAGCATCACAGATGATTCCCACAGCAGTAATATGGTGCTTCTATGGAATTTAAGACTAACTGTTCAAGCTAACGGCAACTAATCTATATCACATTAGCACTTTCACTGAATTTCACTGAATTTCACTGAATTTCTAGAGTTGGAAGGGACCATAGAGATCATCTAGTCCAACTCCCCTGCTGAAGCAGGATTGCCTAGAGCTAGAGCATGTTACTCAGGACTGCATCCAGGCGGGTTTTGAAAATCTCCAAAGAAGGGGACTCCACAACCTCCCTGGGCAGTACTCTTTCCCCACAATACTATTTCCTACCTTTACTTCTTTCATTGACTTCAAGGTCACTATCCCCATCTTCTGCGGTAGAAGTGCCTTTAGATGTCAACAGCTGCAGAACAAAAAAGAGCTCCAGAAAAATATTTGGCACCAGGTTTTCTGGAAGAGAGGAAATGAGATACTAAAGGTGGATATTCACTATTGACCTGCCTTAACAAACGAAGGTAAAAATACAGATACCTGTTCTATGGAACAGTTAGCAAAGAACTTCCTCCCCAAACCCAGCCACAGTGTAAATCAATATGGGAATGACAGGACAGATGTGTTAGGGAAGGGTCTGGTTTCAGACAGGGCCATACAACTCCAGCCTAGTGCAGCTCAGAGTACTGGATCAGGCCCGTCTCCTTCCCTAAACTTTTACCTAGTATCCATTTATTTTAATAACTGTGTTGAGTTGGTTTATTTTTCCAGATGTTATTTGTTTGTACACTGTAACTATCCCACAATTTTTGCTTCCCATCTACCTCCCCTTTGAAACACACGTGCAAATTCAAAGCCCCAAGAAAGGTCAGTCTCACATCTTCTGGGTCTTCACCTGCTATACACGACGAATAGAGCTCTGCCAGACACTCCAGCTGTTTCTTGCAGGAAACCTTAGCAGGATTGGCACAGGTCACCAGGTGGCTTTCAGCAGGAAGGCTAGCGCTGCGAGTGTAGCTAGGCTTTGTTGGTGTGCCAGGATCCAGAGAGATTCCTGCAGGAGAAGATGCCTGGTGCAGCAATTTGCATCTGAAATTCAAGAGAAGCAACACACCATGTGACAGAAGAAGACACACAGCAGCCACGCGGCCAGAAGCCATCTCTCTCTTGCAGTCTAGCATAAGGAATTCCTGCAATAACCAACCATGTCATTTACACTGCCTAAAGCTGCTTTTAGCATCATAGTAATTTAACTCATCTTTCTCTTGAACAAAAAGGATCTTGGGGCTAACAGTCAAAAGACTCAAAAGATTCACATTCAAATTCCAACTCTGCTAAAACAGCATGGCATTTTGACCAAATCATCTCACTAACCTGTTACTGCTTCTCATCCAAACTGATATTTGTTAAGGACACAGAATCTGTTAGAGACCGGGTCCCAAAAAAAGTTTTGCACGTACAACTTCTGACAGCTAGACACTTTACAAAATCTATGAAAATAAAGTTCATGCCCATACCTTCAGACACATTTATAAGTTAAACATGCCCTGAGAAGATCCAATACCATTAAGTGGAAAGGCAATGCAACAACTGATGAAATCTCATACTGTCAAGCTAAATGACAGAAGGAACAAGCTGCTTTAATTGCTGGATTCTAAATCAACAATGGTCACTCAGTTAAATACACAGATATTGTAAAAAGAATATACCTATAGAGGTCATCCAAAATGCAGCAACAGAGTGACATACATAAGACACATGAGAAGCAGGAAAAAAGCCAGTAACAGCAACATCAAACGATCGTTAAAGATCCCAATGAAACATCCACACTTGACACATCACCTCTTACCACATTGTCTCACAAGTAAAATCTTTAAAGGTCACCTTATAGGTTTTGGGGAAGACAGAAATGTTTTTAACTGTGGCAAAGAACTTTTCCTATTGGCCTATTTCTAGTGTAACCACTGCAATGAAGAACAAATTAGTCCCAAAATGATAGTAGAAAGGTTATTAAATAACATCTCCCTTGCAATGAACATAAGCACCCGACTGACTGAACTGAAGAAAATTATTTATTAAGCACTTTGTAAATCCACCAAGGTTAAGACTCCAACAATGCAGACAGACTTTGCTTCACTTCTGCCTCAGTGTTGTGATCTACCAAAGCATGAACTTCACCTTTCACCCATGCTCAGAGGGACACAGTTGGCTGGGGGCTGCGTTAGTTTTGTACCTCACTTCATCACTACTGAGGACACAGCAGCAGCTCCCAGCTCTGAGCACCAAGCACTGCCCATTTCAAGCATGATGGGTCAGATGAGACCCCCTCATGGGCAAGATCCAGCCCACATACTGCTATTTCACTGACTTTAGTTTATACAGGTTAGTGGGACATTTCAGGTAGAATTCAGACTGGAATACATGCTTCACTGAAGTGCACAGATGCAGGTTTGAATCCTGAGCAGTTCTGTTACAGGTCTGGTACAAACAGTAATTCATGAGACTTTATTTGGTCTGTTTCAGCCAGTTCTCTGCAAAACTTAGCAGGAAAAGAATTCTACCCACATGTCCTGAGGAGCTTCCCCAAGAATAAAATCTACAAACAGCAGCAACAGTTCTGTCAGCAATTATAAACAATACTTTCTCTACTACTGTGCTTGCTTTTTTCCTGAAGCATCAATCCTCACAAGCAAACAGTGATACCATTTTACAGAGGATGAAAGTCACAAAGTAACTGAACAGCAGAGACACAATTAGAAGCTAGAATTCACCTCATCTCCCAGCACACATTTTTCAGTAGATAACTGCAGTAGTAACTTTTAAAACACAGTCTCATGCTACCCATGTTTTGTTTTCTCTGACTGCAAGCTTGTGTTAGTCTGCCTACCTTGTAAAATCATTAACATATTCCCCATATTTGCACCATTAACTCATTTTCTTTAAACCAGACTATGCCTTCCATCCAGGCAAAATCTTCAAACACAGCCTAATTACACCAGCTCAAACCCACTCGCTTCGCCTGTGCAATCTAAGGAAAGCTGTACAGCAGAGAGTCACCACGGGTGTGTGGCCAACCATGAAGAGGCCATGAAAACAGTGAGGACTGACTAAACTGCTGAAGATAAAGTGAGGGTCATTGGTGAGAGTCAGCACACCTCCGAAATGATATAAACTAGCTGCATTAACATCCTAGTCCAATACCAGAGCCACAGCTGGATTTAGGCAAATTACAATTTAAGGTCACCAGTATCTGTTTTGGATATTATTCTGGTCATTTCCACTCTGATATCGGTACTGCCTTAAGACAAGGGAATTAAGAATTGACACAAGCCTATTACCACCCTGCTCAGACTGTACCGTTCCTTCTTCAGCATCTCCCTCTCCTCTTGAAGGCTGTTGCTTATCACAGACGTAAGGTTTCCTTCCTGGACAGCAGTAAAGGCCTCAGGGCTTGACCCACATGAAATCCGAGCAGCTGGAGGCTGGCTGACAGGCGTAGAAGTGAAGCACATCTTTGGTTTTGAGAGGGGACGCTCAGCACTTACGGGAGTTGGGTTGATTCGCCGTGATGGTTTGCTTTTGCTGAAAAAGTAAGAAGTGATCCCACTGAAATCAAGCTAAACAACAACAACAAAAAATAGGTCTCAAAACAGATATGCATGCAGCTCTTCCAGAAGAGTCTCATGCTAAAATAAAAAGAGATATAAAGTCAGTATACTGAATTTCTAAACTGTATGTATAGTTGTTGACTTTATTCTGGTCACTGAATAAAATGTCACGGAGCTATGGACTGCTAAAAACAGCCTGCTCACCCCTGCCACAAAATTAATTATCAGTTATCAAGCCTAGAACAGATAACAGTGCCACACAACTCTTCCAGACATTTCTAATTTGAGGGGACAGGATATGCCTCATTTTAGTAAGAAACTAATTCACCAACAGTTTCTAACACCACCACAAGAAAGAAAAAAAAAAAAAACAACCAAAACCCACAAAAACAATCAAGCTGCCATTGTCTACCAGTGAGAGTCCAGGCTCCCGAGTTACCATAAGCCCTTTAAGTTTAGGGAAGCCCATCCTTACTGCATAATCTAGATCTGTCCTTTAGGAAGAGGCTCTGGAAGGCAGTAAGAGACATACTGGAAATGAGATACAGGAACATTAAGCATTAGGACTTCTCAAGGAAAAGCTGGTTCCTACATATTAACTGCTATGGTGTTCTCAAAATCGCTGTAGCGTTGGCTTCCAAACACTCCATGACCTCTTTCCTCACTCTTTTTCCTAGTTGGGCACAGTGCAATTGAGGGAGAGACACTTACTGTCTATGCTGGAAACACACCTCATCTCCTTTGGCCAAAGCATCATCTAGACCCAGCATCTGGATTTGCTGCATGGGCCCACAGACCTATCAATTTTCAGGTGGGATTTTGCACATCCAACTAGAAAGTCCCACTTACAGAGACCAGAGCCTGATACATGGAGCACATGGGCTGAGATGAAAGCCTGGCACTTGGTAATAAGGATTTAAAAGAGTAAAATCTCAAAGAGAAAAGGACGGAGGCAACCACAACACAAGCAGCTGCCCAGAAGCTAAGCCAAAGTCGCCAGGGAGACCAGGGCTTGCTGCAGACCAAAGGGAAGACAGCCATCAGCTGGCTATTTTGTCCATGATTACAGGGCACAAGCGAAGCTGCCCACTAACATCTGTTACCAGAAGTCACAGAATGTCAACCCAAAGGCTTTTTTGGTAGCACGAGTAAAGCTGAAGAGCCTTCCAGAACTGCTCTTCACTAGCAATTGCTACTGTGGTAAATGAGAAATGTGAAGGGCCAAGATAACGCTGATCTTGTTAGGACTTGCAAGGACAAAGATGTGCTTGGCTTTGTATCAGGTGGTCTCTGCACCGGGAAGCTGCAGGCAGCACCGCAAGTGAGAGGCTAAAGATGCATCTTGGGTGAGTTCTCAAGAGTGGAAACCTGACTGCCTGTTGAAGCAACATTCCCTTAGGTGGCCACCATAACAAAGCAGTTCTGACCAAGGAGCCCAGAAGCCAGCCCCCAGGTGTTGTTTATTACGGCCAGCCCCCAGGTGTTGTTTATTACGGCCAGCCCCCAGGTGTTGTTTATTATGGCATCTTCTGTATCTGGACATGCATAATGGGACAAGCTAGTCAAGGAACAGTAACCTGCAGCAAAATCCAAATGAGAGAGAGAGGCAAACTTGCTCTTACTTTGTCCAGCCAGAGGCAGCACCCATGGGCGGAAACTCCTCCAAGTTGTTAAGATTTAGCTGGCTGGGTGGGGATCTAGCAGAAACAAGAGGCACTTCACTCCGCTTCCTTCTCCCTCCACTCCACGAGACACTGTCATTCTTTCCATCTTCCTCCTCAGCAAGGGAACGCCCCAGATCCCGAGCTACCTGCCGGCCAGAGGCGCTGAGGGAGCTGCTGCCTTTCCTTCGGCCTCGTCTCGCTGGCAGGGCCTCAGGCGTGGCTGTAAGGAAGCTCCCCAAGCTGGCCTTCTGAGATGACCGCCTCTCCCCGGGGTTAAGCACAGGGCTGTACCCAAAGCTCGGGCTGCTACTGGAGACCACGCTGGGGAAGTCACCACAAGGGCTAGAGAGGTTTGACCCAGAAAAGGAAGAGGAGCTGCTGGATGCCGCAGCAGGAGAAAAGCTGGTATCTGTGGTGCAGGTGGTCGCTGAAGTCCTTTGGGAAAAGAGCTGCACTCGGGTGCTGGTTGTGTGGCCTGCCCTCCTTTCTGATCCAGTCCTTTGGCTCCCGTGGGCCTTGGAATTGGGGGTTTTAGCAGGAGTAGAGGGCCCATTAGTCAGGATCTGGCTGGTTTGCTCCCTTAAGAAGTTTAGCAGAAAAGGCACAAAGTCTTTCTGAAGCAAACTAAGAGATACCAGCTTGTCATGGATGTGGTTCTCCTGCAAGGAAAGAGAACAAAGCATTAATATGAAGATGCTACCTGATTCCTTCTTTCCGTGTGCTCAGACTCACTTAAGTAGTAACTGTGGGACTGCAATACACAATAAGAAACAACATGACTTGTCAAAGCAGGTCACTGAAATTCAAACTACCTTAGCACTGGTCATAGATCTCAAACTCAGCCTCCACAAAAGCCATTTTGGCAGAAGTTTTCAGATCGATTCATTCACTTTGGTCTCTGACTGGGAAACCGTGGAACTGTTCCATGGAAACATCTGTACTACTTACTGAAGCTATGGCCAGGGAGAACTCCAAGCAACTGGCACCCCTAATTCCAACATTTCAAAGACATAGATCCTGAAGCAGCTAATTCTAATAGAAAAATATAAAATCTGCAACTTTTCTGTCCCCTGTTTGTCTATGAATGCCACCTGCTTCCACAGAGGGGTGCTATAACAACAACTATTCAAGCACTTGGAGTCAGTCCCGTAGTGCCAAACACAAGACCAAAGCTGTTCTTCAATTTCAATTAAATAATTTTGCTCCCTTGAGACCTCACAGAGGTCTAAACAGAGACTGTGCAACTTTAAGGTACACAAAGTTTATACTTAAGAAACTTAAAAAAAACCACCACAGATCCAACCCACAGTCGCCACAACTGAAGAAGCTCTCAAGAAGGACAGCAACTTATTTCTTACTAATATTAAAATCATTGCAGGCATATTCCTGTTCATTCATATTCACACCTCCACTAAATGAAAAGTCAGGAGAGCAGATGCTATTTTGGAAGGACATTTTTCTGTGAAAGGAGGCAGCAAAAGCATGGCCAGGACTGGACTCCTACAATCTTCAACACAGATGCTGAAATTTGTATTTGGAAGCCTTGAGACCAACTCAGCTTCCTGGAGAAGCAGGAGACTCCGACACAGCCTGGATAACAAGCCAAGCAGCCAAGGCTCACTGCTTTAGCACTCTTAACACCCAATGAAAAAATGCAGGCCAGAACACAAACCCTGTGAGGTATCAGAAGACCTGTCTTTTAATGAGTTGCCGTGAAAGCTAGAGGAAATGTCAGGCTACATCTTGCTCAGGTGCCCCCCCAGCTTCGCCGCAGAGGCAAAAAGACAAGATTACAGCCTGCATGATCATGAGGTCAAGCAGTTTCTCCAGCTTTTCAGAGCACAACCTGCTTTCACTCCTCCATCTCTGCACAAGTTGACAGAGCTTCGGCTCCTCCACAGCTGGACAAGGGCGACCTGTCAGCAGATCCAGCTGCGAGCCTCCCGCTTGCTTTCTCGTGCCGGATCAATGGGGCTGCCTCCCAGCAGCCAAGGGCAGTTGGCAACTCCCTCGGCAAGGACAAACTTTTCGGTGA
Source organism: Calidris pugnax (assembly GCF_001431845.1). Taxonomy (NCBI): domain Eukaryota; kingdom Metazoa; phylum Chordata; class Aves; order Charadriiformes; family Scolopacidae; genus Calidris; species Calidris pugnax. Next base: position 5,918,212 of record NW_015090921.1, read on the forward strand.
GCAAACAGGGCCCCCGCACCCTCCACCCCCTCAGCGCCGGCCCAGCTGCCGGCTCCTCCAGCTCCAGAAGCCCCACAGCTGGGCTTCTGCCAGTCGCAGCTGGCACAACACCGGACTCTGCCCAAATGCCGGTTCCTTCTGCCCACACACGGCTAGGACGACAGCCGTACTTGACTAACTCACGTGGGGTGACAGCAGTGAGTTTGGATTTTAATTAACGCTGGGTAACGCGCCCTGAGGGGCTTGGGCAGAAAACGCTCTCAATACAAATTGCGTCTCTAAGGTGAAATACAAAGCCCACAGCCCACCTATGGCTACCAACGCTTTTGTAGGACTAGACGATCTCCAGAGGTCCCTTCCAACCCCCATTATTCACCGATTACCCCAGGAACCCAAATTCTCCAGCCATATCCCGCTGCAGAACTCAGCCTGCCCAAAGCCCAGCCAGAACCGCCCCCCCCCGGCCATGACGGACCCTCCTCAGCGCACTGAGGGGACGACCAGCCGCGGTGCCGGCTGCTCTGAGGCACCCGGCAACTTCCTCACCGGGCCGGGGCGCCTCACCGGGCGGTGCGGTGCCCTCACGGTGCCGGTGGCAGCTCCGTCCGTCTCTCACCGCCGCTTTCCCCGCCACAGCCCCGGGAC
>NW_015090921.1:5920016-5944594 GCF_001431845.1 Calidris pugnax
CCTGAAGCGCCGCGACCGCAGCAAGCTCTGCCGCCTCTCGCAGGGCTGCGGGCCGCCGGGCCCCGCCGCCGCCCTCGGCCTCCTCCTGGCCCCTGAGGAGATGCCGCCCGCCGCCGCGCCGCCCGCCCGCCGCCACCTCCACCACCGCCACCACCACCACCACCGCGCCTACGGCTCCCTGCTGCCCGCCGAGGCCGTGCCCATCGTGGGCGGCATCGACACGCTGGAGCTGCCCGGCGCCGTCGTGGGGGAGATGGGTGAGTGCCCGACCGACCCCCGCGGCGCTGACCCGCAGCCTCCGCCCGGCTTTACCCCCCCTCCCCGGCGCGGCGTCCCCCGACAGCCGCTTCCCCGGTCTCCGGGGGAGGAACGGGGCCGATCCGCTGCCGCAGCCGGTTCCCCGTGGGGACCCGTCTCGTAGTCGCTGTCCCCCCACCGTGAGGCATCGGAGCCAGCCCCCTGTGTAGCCCTTACTCCCGCAAACGCGGGAAGCCCCGCCAGCGCGCAGTTGGCGGCAGCACAAAGTGCTGCGGGTCCGTAAGCTCCTCATACCTCCCCGAGAGACATCGCCCGGGCGCGCCGAAACCTGCAATACCCAGGGCTTGCTTGTAGTCACTGGGGTTTGGCCACGCTGTTAGAGCTTACGGTGCACACAGCAGAGCGTGACAGGAGCTTGCCAGGAGCTTTGCCTCTCGGAACCCAAAACTCGGCTTCTGTGGTGGGGCTGGCGGGGGATCTATAGCATGCAACTGAATGGTTAACTGGTGAGCGGTTTTCTTCCCGCTTACTGAGGTAATATGTATTCTAAAAGCATCAAAGATAATGCAGTGTGAGTTATAGAGTCATGCGTCAAGGACTAATGTTAGTGCTTAGTAGATAAGAACACATTTCACTGACCGCTGAGGTCATGAAGTTTCTCACTCACTACTCTCCTTTGCTTTTTCTCTCCCCACATTCTCCTCTAGGGTTTAATGACGATCCTGGCCCGTCTCATCAGTCGGGTCTTGAGAAGATGAACCTCAAAGAAGAAATAGTAGTGAAGGTGGTAGAGCCAGAAGAAAGCTCTGAGGACATGGCGGTGGTTCCACCTAGCCAAGAACAACTACCTTTTCTGGGGACATCGGGCGGTGGTTCCTCTGGGAAAGTAAAAGCCAAAACAAAAGGCAGGGCCCAGGCAGACCAAAATGAAATAACTGAAGAGGACCTAATGCAGATTCAGCAGACCCAGATGCAGGTGATCCAGTCTGGCTTTGACAGCGTCAACCACAATCTTCGGCTGCTGCAGCAAGGCATGCAAGATCTGAGTCACAGCCTCAGCATCATGGCGCATACGCTTGTTGCTATCAAAAACGTCTATGTCAAAAACAACACTGGACCAACCACGTACACCACCGCCTCTACGCAGACCCCAGCTGGGTACCTAAGCCCGGGGTCCCCCCAGGTCTCCCCTGCTGAAGACAGAGGTAGAACACAGGCGGCTGGAAGCAGCAGCAGAAGCAGCAGCTGCAGCTCCAGCTCCATGTCACAAGAACCAGGTCCTTCCGAGTTCCCTAGGCCCCCCCTGAGAACCATTAAGAAAGAACATCCAAACGGCTGCTACTACTTCTGCTTTGCAGATGTGTAAAAACTTGAATATGTATAAAGTGACTGTGGTGTTAGGTGCTGTTGTATGTTCTGCTCCAGCCTGTGACCTTGAAGGAGCAAAGTGGACTTGCCTCCCATGTTTTTCCCAGTGGGAAACATTTCGCTATAGGTGGCATTAAACACTAATTACCAGTCTCCTGTTTGTTAACTCTGTTGCAGTTGGCTAATAATTTTTTTCTGTTTTTCTTTATCCTCTTACTCTCTTTAAAAAACAAAAAAACAGATTTATTTTGACTAAGACTGTTGTCTGTATTGTCCTTTGTTTAATGTGACCTTTTGAAAAATAAAAGGCATGAGAGTGGGGTAAAAAAGTAACATTATGGTTACTGACCGGCAGGAGCTCTCTTACACAAGTTGTTTAGTTTTTTTATGAAACAAACCTCAGAAGTAGTTGGTTTTTTAAGTACTTGCTCTTTCCAGTAATGTTGGAGGTGTTTGCTTGGTGGTTGTTGTTGTGAGTTGGTTTTTTTTTAAGTCTTGAGTTGTGTGCAAGGTGTCACAGGAAGCTTGACGTACCTGCTTACTCTAGGAATGGTTTAGGAGTGAGCTGTTGCTCCATGAATGTACTTCTCGAGATTCATACAGCATTGTTCCTTCCCAGCTTGTCAAATGCACCTTCTCCTCTGAGGCGTTTTGTTTCACTGCACTAGCAGGGTAGGCTCTTTCATGTCACATGATTAAAATAGAAAAATACAGCAAAAAAAAAAATAGTAATTGATGAGTGATGCCTGTTTTTGACATGGAATAATATTTCCCCCTTATGGTTTATATAAGCAGGCTGTATCTTCATGAGATTTTTCCAGCCTTCTGAAACTAATACTGCAACATTTGAAGTATAAAGAGCAAAAAAAACTTCTGTATAGTTTCACATGAAACAGAAATTAGATTTGCTGTTAAACAAATTACAGGAGGCAGGAGCTGACTTACTCCAGACAGAACAAATGCTCTTGCATAGTTTATGAAGCTTTCATCTTCACCTGTTGGAGAAATGAGTAAAATCTTCTGTTCTTTTAACTATATATCCAAGGAAGAAGAAAAACAAGAGTTGAAGCAAAAAGTAACCTGTTAAGTGTCAACTCAGAAACAAGGACAAAGGGATCGCTTTATCCTGATGTAAAAAAGAAGAAACCTGGTTTCACAGTGAGAGAGGAGGAAACTATTGTCACTGATGCTTTGTAAAAAAGAAGAAACCTGGTTTCACATTGAGAGAGGAGGAAACTATTGTCACTGATGCTATTCTTAAGATGTGTTTGAGGCTGGTATTGGAATTGCTCTACCTCACCTAATCCGAAATCGGCAGCGGTGCTGTGTTGATACACCCAGTGTCCCCACTGGAGGGGAAACAAGCCCTCTCACCCGCCGTTTTATCTGATGACTGCAAAAATCACGCGGGTCATCTTAAGCTTTTATCACCAATATTGAAGTTCTACAGATAAATTTGGCCTGTAGCAATGACTGACCGGCTGCCTCTAGTTTTCCAGTGATTTTGCACAAGAATTTAGCAAATACAAATGATGTAGAGAACAGCAACCCAATTTTGTTCTCTTCTACCAGCATAAGCGCATGTAATTGTAGGGTAAGGTACGGCATTTTTGCAGTTGGCTTTGGCAGAGCACTATGCTGTATGAAAATGTACTTTTTAAGTACTTCCTTTAACTTAAGGCATCACACCATTATGGTGTGCTGATCACACACACACGCCTCAAAAAATGACAGCTGCTGCCTTGTAAAATGTGAACACAGGCAAGTCATGCTGTTAGCAAGTGTTCCCCTTCAGTACCACAAATGGGAGTAAAACATCCAAGTATCTCCCAAAACTAAAACATATACATGTACAGCACACTGTTAATTGGGATTAATTTCTTGAAGAAGAGGAGGTTGTTGCTTCTGGGTTTACCTTAATGAGAGGAGATAGTGCAGGTGACAGGTATTGATGCCTTATTCATAAATTGCTGGGTTTAAAAACAGGAAAGAACTAATCCTTCTAAATCTGATTTTTTTAGTCTATGTTGTTAAAAGCTTTCCAAATTAATTAACCTGTTGGAAGTATTATTTCTCCCCATTAGTACAGACGGTCTCTCTTGAGCAGCGTTTCCTGCAACTGAAGAAGGCATCCTTCATTTGTATTTTGTTCTGGCGGACAAAGAAGCCAATTAATGCTACTGTGACATTCCAAGTAGATTAGCAAAATGCAATCTAAAGTTTACCTGGTCCTTCTGGGCAGCGGTTTGAGCTTGTCCTGCTTGCAAGAGCCAGTTCTTACCTGTCTGACTTTCTTTGTTTCAATCCTTTCTCTGCTTGTTAATGCTCGAATTTCCCTTATGGCAGCGTTTCCAGGGAGAGCTGGCTCCTGTCTGCTACACAGCTTTATGGTGTCCGAGTTTAGATGAGAGGAAGCTACAGGGCGAGTGCAGAGAAATGCAGCGAGACCCCCAGAGCAGAGTGGGCAGCTTGGATCTCCTGCATGAACGAAGACGAGAAGCCAGGCAATGCTAAGACACTGCCATGGTCAGACAACCACCAGACCTCAACACCCATCTGCCACAGCGTCTTTGTCCCAGTCGTGCTTCTCTCCCACTGCCTGTCAGTGGCACCACTAATGTGTGCTGGAGCTGGATCAAAACCACTCTCCCATCACTGGTATGATCCAAATTTACATAATATTTTAAACAAGGAAAGATACTAAGCTACCCGTCACCAGTGCAGAGTGCGCAAATCTGTTATTTTCATCTTCAAATTACTACAGCTGGCTTGCTATTTCTTTACGTGCCCTTTCTGTGATCACACAATGGTTGTGTTGGGAGCACCAAAACCACACACCATCCAGAAGCACACCATGAAATTTCTGGCTACTGTTAACAGAAGAGGAAATATAATTTTCTTGGAATGTTACCGAGTAAATGAATACCCAGTTTGTTTCCTGTCATCTGAAGCAATTTGGGCTATTTATATAAATGACAAGAGCTAATGATCTGGTCATGAAGCTTAATGAAAATATCGCCGATGATTTGAACAGGGGCAGAGCTGGCTTTTAATTTGCCTTACATATAAGGTATAACAGTGATAATGCCAAGAAAGAGATCCAGGGAGTTTTCTCCAATTATTCTGGATTTGCCTAAAAACCTTGTTCTGATGCGCAAAAAGCAGGCAGTATTTTCCACAGCACGCAAGAACTAAGACATGCAGGTGCATAAACCAAAACCATAAATTGTGATGATACTATACTCCACTTCTTTTACCTAGTTTTACTAGAAAGCAAAATGAAAGGATGTTGGAGGAAACTAGAGCAACTGGTTGTTTAATGCTGCGTTTCCATGTAGCACAAACTGCTCGGATTCAGTGACAACTTCCATGCACTCAGCTCTCTGCTCTCTGCCCCTGAAGCGTGTTGTACAGAGGATGAGACTGGTCTCCTCAAGAGGCTATAAAAGCTCAGCTCATCATCTCCAAAGAAATCAACTACGGTGGCTTCTGACTAAATAAGGAATTACAATTTTGAAGGAAAAAGTTAAGGAGCTGGCTCTTCAGGATGACAAGGCTGGGCTCCACCACACTGTTACTGAACTTGAGCTGGTCTGGCTGTGGCAGTCATTGTTTGGCTGAATGCAAAGAGTAGGGTTAAGAGAAAGAGCAAATAGAAAGGGAGGTTTCTGAGGAGGACGGTTGAGTTTCTCTGTTCTTACTAATAAGCAACACACAAAGCTACTAAATCTGTAAAACTTCCATTAATCCAATCATTCCGACTTGCAACATAAACATCTGACTCACGTGGCAGAAGCACAAACAGACACTTGCTTTTTGATTTCTTGTAACAGAGAAAAAAAAATATCACTGCCAAAGCACTTTCCCCATTTAAAGTACAGGGTTACACTAGTAAAAAATACTGAAAAAAATTCAACTGAAGCTTTATAAATATTTAAATCCTTATACAAACACAATCAAGAATTGAAGTTTTGCATGCTGAATGAATATTTTATTTAGAACCAGTTTATAAAAATAAAATACAAAATAATTTGAAAACAAAACTTAAGACATTGTACAAAGCCTTGATATGGTACAAATGAGAAAATAAATAATTACAACTTTATGTACAAATGACCATTACAAGGGCATTAACTCTTTATGGTTTTGGGTGCCTGAGCAAACTTAAAAGGAAAAGAATGGCTTAGAAGATTTCCAAGGAGGGGAAGGGAACCGCAATTACTCAGCAAGAGAATTTGAAGGACTCAACATTTGTCTTCCTCAATAGTAACAATCTTGGAACTACTTTCCACTTAATCTAATCATGCCGCAGATTTTACTTCTGAGTACTTAATTTCTTATGGGGTGCCAACATTGTATTTTAAATTAATACACATATTTAATTCTTTTTGGTATTGCCCAGTGATTTTAGATTAGCAGCCGTTGGTTGGCAGCTTCAGAAAGTCAGTACTTGTCTGAAGGCATTGCTGGTGATTTCCTTAATTTACTAGTTTAGATATAGGAAAGCATTTGAAAATTTACATCTGTTGGCCCAAGCACTGCAACTCGTCCCTGGGCTGACTCTATAGAAAGAAAGTTAGAAGTTGGGAAAGAATTTCAAATCTTGCTTTCTAGCCAAGAAAAGTAAGAAGGATGCAGAGAGGGCTGCTAGGCAACCAATCCAGATCTCCAGCCAGAGGAAAAAGATGGGAAATAGCCAAAAAAAATCCCACCTCGCCTTGTGTCAAACCTTTACGTCCTTGCCTGCCACGCAGCAGATATGGGTTTAAAAGGATTTGAAGCCAGGCAGACCAAACTAATCATAGGGTTATCTTTTGGAGCAAGCTGGTCTGCTGTTATTATAGGTCTTTTATATAAAAGTTAGGTCAAAGATCTCAAAAGGAAACAAACATCTGTAACTCCAATTAATTCCAGCTGAATTCCCACAGACTGCTGTGGATGATCAGCACTGCCTATGAGTAGCCACTCGTGTTACTGTTTTAGAAGAAACCACTTTGTGGTTTTGGCCAAAGCTGGCGCTCATCAGTAATTATTACAGAAACGGAGAGATCAAAAGGTATGTCATGTCATAATAGTAATTAAAAAACCAGCATTTTCCAATGTAAAATACAGCAATTGCAAATATAATACTTATAGAGTGAGTTTATTCCTTTACTCCCTAAACAGGGAAAAAATTGAACAAAACAGAACCCTAGGTGATTTTAATGAAAGTTTCACCTGCACAAGAATGGCAAGAAATCCCAAGGATCTGAGCTCTTCATGTAGAGGAGAAACAAAAGCCAAACACGCAAATGACATAGGCTAACATTTGGGTTTGTCACTATTATTTTTAAGAGAGAATGTGCTACCAACAATGGAGAGTAAAATCAGCCTGCATGTTCAAAACTGGATGGCTACATTGATTGCCAAGTTAATATATTAGACTTTAAAACAACACACACCTATGCATTTCTTCCTTTGAAAAACCCTCAGAAGTTAATATTAAAAAGCCTGATTTATTTCAACCACAGGAAAAGGCGTGATTAAATCAACTTTTTGGCATTTGACAGTATCTTAAAATAATTCCAGACAGTTATGACACAATCCAGGTTAACTTTTATATCGTTTCTCTTTCACAAATGTTATGTGTAGGGAAAAGGAAGACTGGCTTCAAGCAGACAGCTGAGGTATTCTCATGTGAGGTGCGTGTTTATGCGATTCACATGTATTGGCCAAGAATGACATGACCTAAACCTACAGATGGCACGTAGCCCAAACACTGAACCTCACTCCCTTTCACCAGCATTACTGGGGACTGAAAAACTGCAGTAAGTGCAACCAATGACATTTGGGCCAGAAGCAAACCAGCAAACAAAACCCTTCAGTTCACTGCCTACTCAGCTAGAAGAATAAAAATACCGTTCCACAAGTTTCAGAAGTAGGAACGAGCATCCAAAGCTTTTACCAGTTGAAGATAGAGTCATGGATAACCGTCAAGGCTTTTATGTCTATAGCTGACGGTTCTTTTACCAGTCCTTATAGTGGAAATACACCGAATGCACCATAGGGAAGCATGGTGTTAACCTAAGACACCCAAACAGCCCATTCCTCACTGGAACCGAGAAGGGCATGGCTCTCGTCACCTCACAGGATCAGTCCTGCTTCAAAAAATCCATACATTATATACCTATAATGAGAAACCAACCTGATTTCGAGCTCTCTTTTATTCTCCTCTTCCTTCTCAGAATATTCCTCTTTCATTTAACATATATATAAAAATTTGAGACACGTATCTCTAGTTTGCCATTAGAACCTTTTAAGAAATAGGAATAATTACTTTCTTCTTACCAGAATTTATGCCTCTTAGTGTTCCACAAAAATGTCCAATTCATGATGGAAAAATTCTGCTTACAAGAAAGAGTCAGTACTTTAAGTCCGGCTTTGTCTGGATTCTCATCAAATAGAAAAAGAAAATATTTTTTAGAAACATTACAGTCAACCATTGCGTAAGTGATACTGCAATAAAGAAGGACTTACGGGAATTGTGCCCAAGCAGGACTATAGGATCAGGCCTTCTAATACGGAAGAGACATAGAATCAGAGTCAGGGCATAGCAAAATTACAGTAGATGAAGAGGAGACCAAGAGCAAATCAAAGCAAAACAGGCCTCAGCTCATTCTGGTAAATGAATTCCAGTAAACAGGATGCAATAGCTGAGACTATTCCTATCTATATGTATATACACACATATGTATGTATGTATATTTTTCTATATAATATACAGTATCTATATAAGTGTATATATAGATACACTTATGTACAAATGAGTATTTATATATATATAAAATAAAAATTGTGTGTTTTCCCAGCTATAGTTAATACCATAATCCTACAAATTTTATATGATAGAGCTCTTGCAAGTCTTTTTCAGATGAAAAAAATCTTTCAAGCTATTTTTAAATATCAAGGACTGGATCCTTCCCTTTACATCAAGATTGTTTAGTGAGGTATGCGAGAAAGCTTGATCTCAAACATGCAGACTTCAAGGCCAGAGTATGTCCAGATTTCCCAAGACAGGATGTGGCCGGGGGCCATAACAAATGCCCCGTGTCACTCCCCCGGGGTTTGCCTCCCCAATAATTGTATACAACTAGCAGTTAAGACCTGATATTGCTCCTGGCTTTGAGCAGTGAAATTTGCTATGCTTACCCATCCTGCTTAAGTAGTAGATAAGTGCCCAGCATCATACAACTTGCCAGTGTTGCTCTAATGTATCACACCTTCTATTACTTTTAACAGGGTTTTACTTAAGTAATAATTGGCATTTGTAATTAATAATGAGGTTTATTAACATTACTATAGATTTTTGAGGTCGCAACTTAGATTCATTATACCATGCAATATTGCAGCACAAAAGTCTGCGTGAAATGTTCAGTCTTTTCAAGCTCTATTTCTGTTAAAAGGCTTCACGCCTCAATTTCTCTAGAAAATACTCCAAAGTGCTGGCCACGACACAGGAAACACCATAAAGAGGAAATGCGTGTGCAGCATCTGCATCTGCTACATGTCACGGCTCCTCCAAAGAAACGGAGGCTTGAAGAGAACAAAGCAACAGCTCCTTCAGTGATATTGTTTCCCAAATAAAATCCCTGTGTAAGCTAAGCCCCCGTGTGCGTGTTATGCAGAATAACTGTAACCGTTTTGTACAATGGAGAAAGACCTTCCCTGTCCCTGAAAATTTGTTGCAGGTAAACCCTCTCTAAACCATTCATTCACACTGTGCACGAGGGCCACACGCGTGTACATGGGTGGTTTTATGCAGAGTTAGTTGCATATTCAAATATTTAAGCTTACAGAGTTCTTGATAATACAGGCCCCCTAGAAATATTAAGCTAGTATTAATGTATGAGTTGATCAGCCAACCGTTAATTTAACTATATTAACCAGTTGCTACATTAGACTATAGTAAGCAATTCTGTAAACTTCTGGGCGGAAGGTATCAACCAATACAAAAACTCCAGAAGAGTGAGTACTTCAAGATCAACATCAGTTATTCATGATCACTCCTCTGTTCACATCTTCATGTGAACAGGTCCTGTTGCATCCACAGCAAAAAGCAACTGGGGATACACAGTCCTTTTACCTTTTTCTGCAGTGAAAGAAGCCTGGGTCATCAATCATGATTGGTATCTCTTTCTCCATTTTGGCATAGTTTACTATTTTTACATTGGCAAGTAGTTCAAGTACAAGTGAATTTCTACAGCATTGATTTATTTTACATAGCAATGTGTAACAACGGACAAGTCTGTACTTTAAAGACAACATAAAAAAAATCCTTAGGTATTATATTTTTTCTCACCTGTAACACAATTGCCTGTTTCTGGATCCTGCTACACTGGAGAGAAAATATTAACACCTCAATTTCAGCATTTCAGACAAGGATGCATAAAATTGGTACCTCTTAAAACTGACCATGTAAATGTAGGAATAAGCTTATGAGACCATAACAAATACTTTTCAGAAGTAAGGGAAAGGAGAGGAAAAATAATCATAGGTTGCTACGCCACCTTGACAAGTAATTCCAGCAGTGCCCAGGGCACAAAGATCACAATAGGACCAAATTCTCTTTATGCTATGACATAAGGAAACATGAGGAGAAGAGGAAGGAAAATATGGAATTTGTTGTTGTCACATTCATCTCTTAGGTATTCATTGACTGTCACTGTTTCTGTATGACTAACATTCATAACAATTAAGAACTCACATTATGAAATAAAAATGACCACCCACAAGCCCTATTTGTAATAAAAAATAAAAATACCTTTGAGTCTCTGTTCTTGTTCCATATGCGAATGCATAAACAAAATTATAAAGAAAAAAAGCAAGCTGCAAGATGAAACATTGGCTGGTTGAGAAATCAGCAGTTCTTCGATCTTGTACCAAGGTATAAAGGCTATTAGAATTTGTGCATTCCAGAAATTCTGGGGGGAAATAGAAGATGTAATGCCAAAAGTATTCAGGAACTAACAGAAAGGGAACTGTATTATTTGAGGTCCATAAATTACAAATGAAAAATGAGAAAGAATGAGTTTATATAAGCATATACATATATGTATATATATAAATATTTATATTATATAATTTACCATGAGGACATGCAATTATTGGTATAGCACCTATTATACAATATAATACAAAGGAATAGGACTTTCCAATGGTACAATTTCTTCAGAAAAAGCAGGTATACCCTACCTATTGCATTCATCTGTAGTGCTTGAAACCTGAATGAAATTAAGGTTCCACACTGTGCTACATTACGTATGGGAAACAATATACATATTCATAATAACAAAAGAAAAAGAAAAATCAACATAGTCTGACAAAGCAAGTGAAATTCAGTGCAGCTCCAGGGCAGCTTTAATGCAGCATTAGAATGTGTTAGCTCAGAGACAAAATATTCCCTTTTTAATCCAAAGGTATTCATTTGGCAGAGGTTAAATAAAAAAGCACAGATGCTGGCTGGAGAGGCATATGACTACAGCAAGCAGATCAGTAACTGACAAGTCTCCTAGGCATCCAGCGTCCCCACAACAGGAATAATCAGGGAGAGCTGGCTGCATCTTTCTCTCAGGCTTCGCTCTTGTGCGTTACTGTTCTGACCCACTATTCTCTTCTGAAGATAGTAAAAGGTGCCGTACCGTTACATTCCCTACAGAGGTCCTGTAGAGCACAAGAAATTATTAAATAACTACCAAAGCTGGAAGAATTAGACACTGCGGACTTTACTGACAGACAATGAAGCTTGGCTGTCAAAAAACCATTTGGGCGGAAGAATGACAAGAATCCAACATAAAAAAATATCTCAGATTGCTTTCTGTATATTTTGCTTTGATGACTAATATTCTTACCCAGATTTCCTACGACTGTTAAGTGTATTTCTGTCATCTACAACTTTCCAAGCTCACAAAGTAGACTCATCTCTGGTCATTTGTTTTATAAAAACATGAAATGTGAAACAAAAAAGCAAATCTTGGTTGTTGATCATCTCTGCACAGCATGATCAGTGGTTTAAGTGATCCATAACTAATGAAAAAACAAAAGCTAGCAATAACAAGGGTTCTTTTCGCAGTTCAGTTAAGAGAAAAAAAGGTACTTTTGTTTTTTATCTTTTTCTAACTTACATTGCAATTTGTTGTAAATCTGCAACATTCGGTGAAGTGCAGGTATCTCCTTCTTTCTCTTATTTCCCAGACAGGGATGCTTTTCCAGATTCTTCTGAACACTTTTTGAAGAGCCCCGCTATGACTCCCAGAGAAGTGCATGATATAAAAATGACAATTAGCTTCTTGGGTCCTGATTAGTACTAAACAAATTTATAAAGAAAATAACTATAAAAACATCTTGGCAAATGTTAATATTATTATTTTTAATATCAATGTCAAGAAGGGGCAAGGTATATGTGCCATGATAGACAGGGGACAGGATGAGCACCGAATGACCCAGAGATGTGTGCAGCTCAAAACGGAAAAGAATTTCTACCTTATAAGGTAGAAATACCATCATCTTCTAAATTGTGTGCTTTTTTAAAACTGCAAAGACATGCTTGAGCAGTACTTATCTCCCAAGTGGTGATGCCGTTTTGGGAATAACTGTTTCAGGCTTCCTTACATACTCAAGAAGTATGTAAAGCCTTAAATAACTAGGCCACATCTTCTAGCTAGGTAAACTAAAAAGACAGAAATAAATACCCTTTTAAAAACCTCACCTCAAGAGATATTTTTTTTACCCTAAATACATTGCACCTCTTTGACTACCTAGTCATTCTTATCCTGGCCTCTACTTTCCCCTCTCACAGATCTGCTTGCTGCCTGCTCTTAGGCAATGCCACTTATTTACACAGTAATGCTTTCTCATGAATAGTTTATGACGCTTACTTCCTTTAAAAAGCGCAGATTCAACACCGTTTGTTTTTTTTTAAATATAGTTTTTTAGATTATTTTTTTTTAATACACAGTACACAGACACAACATGCATCAGATTTAGGAGGCGGCTTTATACCTGTCAAGGCCCAGTTCCTATCTGCTAAGCTTAGTGGTCGATTTGCTCTTTCCTGTGGGAGTCTTAGTGTTTGGGGAATGATGGAAGGAACCGCCAGATCCTTTCAGACCGTTCTTGCTCGGTTTGTTGCAGCAGTGCTCTTGTTGGCAGGATCTCCTGGAAGATGAGGAGCCTGAATGGCTAGGAGGTGATTTACTCCTCCCGAGATGTGGGGATGAACTCCTCTGATCATGATGGGGCCTCCCGGCCCGGGACGGAGACGAACTGGCAGTACGGGGTAAAGAAGAGCTCCTGGGGGAGGCACTGGGACTGCGGCGGGGGATGACAGGGCTTTTGGGTGGTGTTTTTGGACTATGTGGAGATCCTGGACTCTTACACTGGGTAGAACTCCTTGGTCTTTGAGATCCATTCTGTAGGATTTGAGCCAGACGAGAGATAAGATCTGAGTCCGAGCTGCTACTCCCTAGGACTCTGTATCTGCGTAACCTTAAGGAGAAATGAAGAAAAATTATTTCCCATCTATTCACTAAAGTTCATATTGAAACAGAATCACTGGAAACTAGGGAAGATCTTAAATTGCAGAACAGACATCTGGAGCTGAACTTTCCTATAAGGTTGTCTGTATATAGGCTTTGGTGTCTGTGTTGTTCAGATCAATACAGTATTCATCTTTGCATAAACTCACTCACATAAACAGTCTAAGTGTTTACAGAATAACTGAAATTTCCTGGTGGTGCTGGAAGAAGTGCCCTGAGGAGCAGTGCTTATCACCTCTGTTTTGGAGGGGTACATCCATTCCTGCACACCATCAATACACTCCTATACACAATTTTAAGAGATGACAAAGCACACCACAACTTCCTTCAGAGGATTTCACACTACTGTATCAAAAATCTCTTTATCTGGTAATGTAGATACCGAGGCACCGAAGACATCAGATCATGGTTGTCTGTATAGAGAATTGGCAAAGGGGGGCTTGTAGAATTCACTCTGGCCTCCTTTAATTAGTTGTTTTTACTTAGCCATGATCTGAGCATAGCTAACTCAATACTAATCTTGAAACCCAAAAATTAAAATTTCTACAATAAGAACAGTTTAAGTTTTAAATTGCTGGACATGACAGATCATATTGATTTTTCTGGGTTTGTGAACAATCAACAGTTCTGGAAAAGTGACCCCACTTTAAAATTTAAAAAAAAGTCAAGATTTAGTTGTAGATTCACAGGCTTCAAAATACTGAATACACATCTCTTGAGATATAAGATTCAACAGTGAAGCAGGCTCATTTTTGTGTAACAGCCTCTCCTCGTTCATTCTCCAACAATGTAAGATTTCTCAGAGAATTGAAGCCCAGCGTTTTAAAAAAATTAGTTAAAGGATGGAACTTCTACAGGATTACATACTGCATAGTAACTGCAGTCTAGCTCAAATCCATTTTCAACCTGAAAACCTATTTCACTTTTCTCTGCATTACCTAGCTTCTACCCCAGGTCTAGCAGGCGGTTTTCCTGGTGGTGGCCGAGGAATGAACTGAGCTGGACTTGAACCGGTGACTTGATCAGTGGTTGCCCAGGACACTGGCCTTGGAATCTTGCTTTTTCTGGACTGAGGGCTGCTTGGAGATAAAGAGCTATCTTCCGTCTGCTTGCTGAAATGAGAGTCCAGTGTCAACCTAGAAAATGATGATAAGACATCATCCTCAGAAAATTGTACTGGAGCAGCAGCCATTTTTTCCTCCAGTGACTTATCAGAGGCACTTGAGAGGTCACCAAGGAAAGATTTGAGCTGTCTCTTTTCCATAAGTAGTCTGACCAAGTCTGTCTGATGGGCCTTTTTTAGAAGAAGCTTTTCCTTTGCTGAAACAGGAGAAGAGGACTCTGAGGTTGAGTCTATCTCTTGTGCTAAAACTGGAATTCGGCTCTGCCTGAATACAAAAGGAGATTTAACTAAGTCCTTCTTAGAGCGATGAGAATTCTCATTTTCAGAAATGCAGTGGAGTAACTCTCCATTTCTGGGAGCATTTTTCTCTTTTTTGTCCTCCTGGTGCAAAAAAGTAGTAAGGGCCACTTGGTGGCATTTCAAGTCTTGGATATGGACTTCTTCCTTATTAGAATGAAAACCATTTTCCTGAACTTGTGCAATTTTGCTTGCCTGTCTATTAACATGTGGTTTGGTAAGTTTTGAGGGAGACAATTCTGATATTTTAGGTGCTATCGACTTCAGAACCTCATCTGGATTTGGCACCAAACAAATGGGCCTTGGCTTTAATTCTTCAGCAGCTTCAGTATTTGTTAGAGGTTCTTCCTCTGCAGATTTTGAGTTTCCTGGCAAAGAAGAATTCTGTTCTTTGCTTAGCATTTCAATGGCATCCTCAGAAGCCACTGGAAGCCTTTCTTCCTCAGCATCCTCTGCAGGAACATTTTCAAGTTCTTTCTCTTCCTGTATCCCACTATTTTGTTCAGGTAGGTCCTTTTGGCCACAGTCCAGGACGTTGACACATTCTTTGACAAGTCCTTCCCTGTCAAGCACACCTTGGCTGATATTTAGTACCAAATCTGGTCTGCTGGCACTACCTGGAAGTGCATCTTCTGTCACAGCTAAACCTGGCAAACTTTCCTTCGGAGAGGAAAGTTCCACAGTGTGCTCCATAGACTGAGCATCTTGCTCTCTTTTCTCTAGCTGGTGGCCAAAATGAAAGCTCTCCGAAACAGACTGTGTGGATGCCACTGAAGGTCTGGGTATTGTAATCTGCATTGGAAAATTAGAGAAGGAAAAGGTAAGAAACTCAGGAATGTTATACAGACACCATTCTTTAAATAGCATTTTTGAGTGCATGTCTTCAAGATACGTTATATAACAATTCCTATGAATCACAATGCTCAAATAATGGCTATCTTCATAATTTACATCTAGATAATTAGGAAAAAAACAAACCCACTATCATCCCAAGGCAGAAGTGTGTCATCAGCTAAAAACAAACATAATCTCAGTGGAAAATGTTGCAGTTACCAAGCAACCCTTCTGGAAACGAGACCCAGCCTAACATGTAGGCTTTTTATTTATTTTACGTTAGTTTGAATACTCTTTGAATAAATTGTATATAAACGTAAAATCTTGAACAAGTACACAACAATATTTTTAGACAAGTACAGAACACAAAGAACATATAAGATCCAGATTCTGGAATGGAGTTAAATTTCCAATTTAGGCAGAATTTAGATACGCTGTTAACAAAACAACTAGTAAAAAACTTTATTTACCTAATTAAATATATCCTTACCCACAATACTGACATTTTTGTCCAGAAAACCTTTTCCGAATACCTACATTTTAGCTATTGCCTTCCTTATAGAAGCTTATGCCTCATTTTAACTAAGCAACCTGGTTAGGACATCTAAGGTTGTCAAGAGATTCACAAACTAAATAGTCACACATCTAAATCCCCCAACAAGTCCAATCCAATAGACACACTTTAAGCATTGCTAAAACCTATATATAGTATTGAGTCAGAGTCCCTTTGAAAAACAGTCGGTTATGATGAGTGCTGCCTCTAGTACATAGCTTAACTGTTGGAGCATATGTCCATGAAGTGAGAAACCTGCACTCACGTCTCTCCCTGCTTGAGGAACATAAGCCCACTTCCCCCAGTTCCCATCAAGTATGGATAAAACCAGAATGGAGCTGCTTCTCACATTCCCTATTGAAGCCAGGCCACTGCACAGACAGAAAACCATTAGTCATGAGGTCATAGGGTGAGAAAGCATACATAGAAGTGAGAGGAGTTTTACCTTTATGGCCAAGGGAGGAACACACTCTCATGTGGAGTCCTAAGTTCTGGTTTATGTATCTTGGATTGAGTCATTTGACATAAACAGTAAAAAAACCCAAGAGGTGCCCCTTATATCTTTCTCTACATGGAGAGAGATTTCAGCTCCTTTTCCCTCATATTCTTTAGCCTCATGAATCTGACACATTTTGAGTTTGCAATACTGAATAGAAAGTGGAATACTGGAGTCTAAGTGTGGACATAAAGACTTCCTTGATGTACTGATGGTAGAAGAGAACAAGCAGTGGTAGCCTATTGCCAGTGTTGCCAGGATTCTGCTACATTACAAGACAGATTTCACTTGACCTTGTTGCAGATGGGCGGTTGCAAGGGCTAGTACCTTGGTACTACTGGGTGGTAGAAACAAAGCTCATCTGCAGGACTTGTAACAATTTCCACTGTAAACTTAAACTTTAGAAATACAGAACAACTCTATAAAATAAGAAATGGGAACTGCCAGTGAAGGAGATACACTCAGATTTCTCATGAGAGCACAATAGCTTCATTGAAATCCTCGTGGATTTCTTTTTTTTTTGCATCTTCTTCATAGTTATATAACAAAATTTCCATCATTTGGGGTGCACATTTATCTCCATGAAAGACAAACACTCAAATGATATTACAAACAATTCACTAGAACAAAACATAAAACACAAATCACAGGCATAAAGCTGAATTAAGAGAAGAAATTACTTATGTTCAAGAAATTATTTCTATACTATAAAATGTATTGTAAACCTCTCTAATTTACCTAATGCAGTTTCTGGACCTTAACCTAAAAATGTGGAATCATATTTTTGAGAAATTTGGAAGGAAATTTGGAGAAAAAGATACGTTAGGCTACAGTGGTATTTTTCACCAGGGGGGTGGGGTGGAAAGAGCAGAAATATAAGATAATTGAACTCTTACTTTCCCAAATAGACTTAAGCTGTCTGTAGCATCTTCCCCAAGTTGAGATTTATTGAAGTAAGGATAAAAAAAAACACTGAGACCTGCAGCAAAAGGCTACTTTTTGTCTCCCTCATAATTTGTTTTCAAGTTTGGGCCAGTACAGTCATTTCATGTTTGCTGAATTAAAATGTTGGATTGAGAAACAAACTGAAGTTACTTAGTCTTCCTCATCTCCTCTTATTGTCAGTCTGGGTCCTTTCTTCTGAAAGAAACTACTTCCCTCTGGAGTTAGAGAATCCAAGCACATCAGTGCAGCTACAGAAAGAACAGAGGAAGTAGAATTTTTTTTTAAAGCAGCTTTCCATGATTAGGTCAATTAGTGTCTAAATCTTGAGTGTTAAACAAAAATGGTTTCCATACCTCTCTAGGAAGTTGCTCTGAGGCAATACATCTCCAGGTATCATACACTGAAGAACCTGCTTTCATATACATACATAGGAATGTGTTTTGTGATTTTTGTCACACAAAAATCATCAGATCTCTTAGAAATTCTCGACTACAAGCTGGGTAAAAGTGGGTTCATGAAATTTTAATGTAATATTGTTCTTGGAACAGCAAGTTCAGATTTTAGAGAGATCACTTGGGTATTTGCTGTCCACTCAGCTCTGTCTCCAGCTTATTTCAATACCTTGTTCTCCTGGGCTGCAGATCTCCAAAGTAAGGAAATCTGGTAAAATATTTCCTTTTCCAAACTTTTCAGCTAGTCTGGTTGCCAATTCAAATAACCCGGGAATCAAAAAAGACAGAGTTGTCTTCCACATATCTGAATAAGGATGACTTCCCTTAGAATAAAATAATTCTGGTGCCCTCTCAATTTTCAGAGGTGAGACAGCCTTAGTTATTTGCTTTTAGGAGGATATTTATCTTCTTGGTACATTTCCAGAAGGGCTGCAATACTCCTTTGCTCAAATATGTTTACATGGAAACTCTCTTTTCATTGTGCCCTCTCTCTCATATGTCAATTCTTTGTTAGGTGAAATCAGCTCTGATCTGAAATCTATATACATTTCTAAACAGATTTCATATCCTTTGCCACATCTGGAGAGAGAATTTCTGAGTCTTTCAGGCCTATCTTGGCCAACCCAGATTTAACCCTTAGACCCAAGAAATAGAAGAGTAAGCTTGTTGAACAACCTACAATTGAACAAGTAGAGAAAAGAAAAAGCTACTGGATGACTAAGTATCATCAAAGACTGGGTGATACTGAGTAGTACACAGTTCAGAAATGGCTTTTTGAACACATATATCACTTCCTTGATTTGTGTTCACTAACAAACAAAAGTTTGTTTTCTCAGATTGTCAGTAAACCTCTTATTAGTATTCTCAAAGCATTAGAATTAAATTATACCCCTGTTGGGCTTCACATTGCATCTATATGTGCAAGAAATTTAAATGAGCAATGATAGAGAAGTGCCTTTAATGCAAGGGTTGTTACAACTTCAGGTGCAGCTTTACAAGAGAAACAAAAAAGCAATGCAATTTTTTTAAAAACCTGGGAACGTGTATGAGAAAACAGAACTTGTATAGAACTGAACCCTGTTAAATCACAGAATGGTCTGGGTTGGAGGGGACTTTAAAGATCATCTAGTTCCAATGCCCCTGCCATGGGGGCTTTGTGCCATACAAACACTTTAATTTGGAAGAACTTGGATGTAATAGTCAATTACTGAAGAAATGGAAGAAGCCCGTCAACAATCTTCCTAAAGCTCCTTATATGATTTCTTTGGGTAAAGCATCAGCTTCTCTACAAGCCTGGCCACTACAGATAACTTCATGATCCACACTATGCAGAATTCTAAGCAAAAAGATGGGAGGAAATTTTAAGTCCCTTAAAACTATTTACAAAAACCATATAATCATGTAGCCTTAATTATCCCAGAAATAGTCTTCTCGCTCTCTTGTTTGTGAAACCTTGCAAGACAGAAGTCACGATCACGGAGTCTGAGAAGGGCTGATCTTGAGACATGCAAAATATACCTATTTAAATTATCATATAGTCTGTTTAGGGAGACAGAAATCTCAAGGTTGTTCAATGAATATCTAGTTAAAAAACAAATAATACATGGTCTAATATGTAAAATTAAAGAAATCCATCTTAATCATAAATAATCTTTATACTTTCTTTTCTTCTGCCACTAATTAAAATCTTATCCTATGAGATTTCTATGGCTAATCACATCAATTTTGTAAAACACTGAACCTGAGGAACAAAGATTACAATGTGATGTGAGCAATTCATCTAAGAAGAAAAATGCATGGAACTGAATTTAAAATGCTGCCTTTCAGCTCACTATGATAATCAGTTTATAACACCACCTGATTATTGCAATTCCCATACTTCAACAGAAGTTATGTGATACAGCAGATTACTGAGACAAAATAGGGAACAATGAATTTGAGGTTTTCTTTTCACTCCAAAATATTGAATGAAATTATTACCATCATGGTCTTGAATCCTTTGGGCTTCCCTAAATAATGGCTTAATTCCTTTCTGATTTCTCAAATTAGCACTTGACTGAGATGAGAAATTAGCCTGCATTATCTTCAAGAAACTTTACAAGATGGTCAGTGGGATGTTAAGAAGGAAAAAGAACAAAACCACAACAACAACAACATAAATATCTGTTAGACATCCTTTATGACATCTGACAAACACTCCTCCTTTAAACCTTTGACAGGCTGCAATAGCAAGTGATAACGCTTGGATGAAATCCTCTGTGAACATATATAACAAATTTCAGAGGAGTGAAATACTGAGTTTTGGTCTGCAGAGTTGTTAAATCGGAAAGATCTAAAGATGTGATTATGGATGAAAGTCCAATACCAGCAGGTAAAACATCTGACCTCTCAGCAATAGCTTCTTCTGTCCACCCGTGCTGTCTGCTACTTCTGCAAGCACGTCAACTGCTGTCAGATTTCAGGCCTCTTAGAAACTTGGTGTACTGATGTGTTATTCAGCTAATCCTGTCGTTATTTGTAACTTCTCACATTAATAAGCCATTATCATATTACTTGGCATTCTGAAGACACTTCACCTAATCAGTTTACTCTTTAGAACTTGTTTCCCACCTTAATAAAGTTTGTGTATCGATGAGAACAAACCTCACGTATCTTTTCTCTTTTTCCTGCTTATCTCTTACATCTATTCTTAGCTCCATCACCCATCAAGAAAATGACCAATATTAGTATAAGTCTGCAACTTCTGCGGTACCAGACAACCTCCCTGAAACTTTCCAGTTCACCAGTTTCCTGTAACTGCATGAGTTTTTCTTTACTTACGTCACTTAATTTCTATTTCCTCACACAACTATATGCCTCTGCAAAGAAATGTGAGCTGCCGTTTGTATGAAAGTGAAAAGGGATGTTAGTGCTCTGTCCTGTAATTTACTGCTAGTGACATTCTCACGTGAAGACACCACCGCTGTGTTACATCTCTGTAGACAACTCACCCAGTTTACTGTCCAGAGCAGCCCTCTTACTTTTCAAAGCACTCCCTACCTACTACTATCATTCCTACAGACTCTTTAGAACCTAATCCTTTGTACCCCTTACATTCCCTTCCCAGATTAAATTCACAGCAGGGAATAAGTGAGATCTAATTAATTACAGATTTACTAAACTGAATGGGCTATTTCTACAGATAAGACTAATGTGGGGACAAACGGGAGAAACATACGGCTGCAATTCATGATATTATGGAATATAAGACCAGAGGTGACTGTTAAGTTTTGATACTGAATCCATTTCAACAGTGCCATATATATGATACTGTAAGCACTGCTGGCATTTGTAGGAACTGGTGGTCCCAAGGACACTTCCTTCTGTTGCTAGAAATTCACACACGATAGGCCCAAATCCTAAACTAAAGAGAAGTAACACATGAAGGTTTACTTACATCTACCTGAAAAGAGGGACATATTGCTCTCCACAGCTTTTCAGATATATTATTGCTGCTATTCTATAAAGCCAATTTTTGCATCAATTTATAGAGAGGCTGCAGGAAATGGGAAGAGGATGCAATACAGATGAAGAGCTGCGAATGTACAAGACAACTGTGTTTTCTTACTCTCTAATGTGATAGGTAACTTTTGAGGATAAAGAACATACAGATCTGCGTGTACAGTCTTTCTTATAGGCTTATTAATCATGGCTTATTTTCAGTATTATTTAAATATCTTCCCTTTTCGGTTATTTCAATTCCACTTACCAGGTAAAGGAAGATTTTTTTGTTCTAATATAAACCCATATCCTCAAACATCCAATAGGGCAAATATTGATTGTTCTAAAAGCAGTATCTTTAATTGCTTTTAGAGAATGACTGCCATTGTAATAAGTGGCTAATTAGTTGGTAGCGTGACTAAAACAAGTACCCACTTAATTTGAAACTTATTATATGCATGCACCAATTGAGGAATATTCTTGAAATTTATATATATTGTTGTATGGGAAGCAGCAGTGCTTACAGACTATTACTTCATAACACACAATACTCCTGCCATATACTCCTATTAAAATGGGCTAGTATTTTAATATTTTTTCTTGATTTCCACAAAGACAGTCTTCCTCTAACTAAGAAAGCATGAATTTGCTTTAATGCACAGTTCAATGATGTGAAAAGATGGCAACTGAAGCTTATTTCACCTTCCCATCTCATGCTATTATTTCATTCTTTACAGAAACTGATTTTCTACCATAGCATAATTATTTTCTGAAGTCACAAAAGAGCTAAAGAACTATTTTTTAAAAGCTTGGCCACTTGGAGACTTTTTCCTCTGAAAAACTGGACACAACTTAGTTGTGGTTTTAGTAACAAAGCCAGTGAGTTCATATCACACTTAATTAGCACAATACATTCAGCATTTCTAAATCTAGATTTTATAAAACATCTAACAATCTTCAATGGGATATTAATTAGTTCTCCATGAGAGGTCATGTTCAAGTATACTTAGGAACTCTGATGCTCAAGTATACTTAGGTACCCAGTTAAGAAGCAAAATAGAACAATAGGTTCCTTCTCTAACAGAGGACACATTAAATAAGAAGTGACATTTCTTTTTTAATTAATGGTATGACCACTTTCGGTATATAAAATACAGTTAAAATATTTTCCCAGCTGTTATTATCATAGCTAATAATGATGTAAGCAACTTTAAGCAAACCTCACTTGGTTTCAGCAGCTAGCTGTGAGAAATAGATTAGTATGTATTTTTCTTATAGTAAAAACAGCTTTTTACTACCTTTGAATGATCTTTTTGAAGCTAAGCTCTTTATTAATACCTGTTCCTACAGAAAGAATACACAGGCTAATACCTCCTCAGGAAAACCCCAAATTTTCATTTTCAAACCCACATCATACCTTTTTATTAAGGACTAGTATTTTTTCTTTTTAAACACAGTATCTTCCTTGAAAAAATCACTTGAAATGCTCTATAGTAAATAGGCTTTCTTTGTTATGAATAAAGACATGCATAGAGATTCTCTATCACATGAAACCTGCTTTTATGTGTAATAGCAGTGGGGTCTGGCTACTACTGTTTAGATTAATTCTGAATTTTCCTCTCCAATATATCAATTCCACTAAAAGCTCCTAATGAAGTATCAGGTAATTCACACATAAGATCTGCCTTAATACCTATGTACAGATTTCAAATATGTCAATTTTTTCTGTTTATATCTGATTCCTATGAGCCTCTGTCTCATTCTAGGTTACTGCTGTGCTATACTTATGCTTCAGCTTTGCTATTTACACTATATTTTTGATTTTTTGTAAAGGTAAAAGTCTATCTTGTATTCAAACAGCAACACTCTAAAATAAAGCTCCAACACATTAAAAAAACATAAGCAAATTAAGAGTCTTCCTGACTTCTGATTCTCCAGTCATCCTCCAGTGAATCCACTCATTTATATGTTGCAATAAATTAAATCCAGTTCTATCTATCCAGTCTATCATAGATTGGCACCATATTAGCATGTTGCCCATGGCTGTGTAATGCTTGCAAGGGAGAGAATCTGTGAACACTAAAATTTCCATGGATGAAACAAACATACTGGAAAAACTGATGAAACCATGCAACTACAATTTTAATACAAATTGTAAATTCAGCAGGATTAAAATCACTGTATCCATAAAGTTTTATTTTCAAACTTGAAATCCAGATTAAAATGGTCTTAAAATCTCTCCTCAGAATTGTCAGGATCTGTTTTAAAGCATTATAGATTTTCTCATGCCCACAGTGTGCTACCACCAACAGTAGCTGTAATTTACATAAAGAACTAGCTGCTTTCACTCTGCTTATAAGCATGCTTAATAGATATCCTTTAGAAAAGACAGACCTAGAGACAGGAATCTAATCTATACTAAGGATTTGACATATTTCCTCCTCTGCACACAAAGTTTTATAGTCGCAAAATCTGCAGACGCAAAGATGTGATAAGAATCCAGCTGATCTTTTCAAAACAAAATACCTAAAACTTTCAGCAGCCTGTTAAGTTACATAGTTTTGCCTCTGTGAAAGGCAGTGATGATAAATGTAAAGCACAGCTTCATGAAGTAGCTACAACACAGCTGATTCCATCCAAGCACTCAAGTGATCTGCAGTATAACACGTTGCCAGTTAGGCATTCAAGCTCCTGAAAAATACTTACAAGGGCACTATCAATTAATTGTGATTCTGTTTTGGTTGCTAGCCTGGTACTATTGAGAACAGATATACCAATAAGGTTGTGTCACTTTAGCCAATGTCAGGGCAGCTACACATTTGTAGCCAGGTAAAAAGTAAACACATCTACCTGAGGTTCATGTCAAATATTAGAAATTTAAATAATAATTAGAAACGGAACCGGTTCTCAAAAGTTACATATTGGAGACCTCCACTTAGCGCTTGTCCTATTTTTAGTGGCTTTCCTATTTTCTCTATTTTAAAAAGTTCTCTCTTCCTTCCATAAGACAGCTGTATCTAACCAGGAGAAAATTCTAAGATACTGATAAATTCACAAACTCCAAATAAACAAGTTCTTTTTTCCTGCAATTCTAGTTGGACTACTATCATATGTGATTTAATGATAGCAGACAAAAGATTTTAAGACAGAAATATTATCTTACGGATTGTATTATAGATAACATCTGCAATTATATATA